>NC_091559.1:41819555-41836716 GCF_042767895.1 Penaeus vannamei | reverse complement strand
AAGGAGAGAGAGAGAGGGTGGAAGGAGAGAGAGAGAGGTGGGAAGGAGAGAGAGAGGGGTGGGAAGGAGAGAGAGAGAGGTGGGAATGAGAGAGAGAGAGGTGGGAATGAGAGAGAGAGAGGTGGGAAGGAGAGAGAGAGTGGTGGGAAAGAGAAACTGAAGGAGAGAGAGAGAGGTGGGAAAGAGAAACTGAAGGAGAGAGAGAGAGGTGGGAAAGAGAAACTGAAAGAAAGAGAGAAGTGGGAAAGAGAAGAAGGAGAGAGAGAGGTGGGTAAGAGAAAAAGGAGAGAGAGAGGTGGGTAAGAGAAAAAGGAGAGAGAGAGGTGGGTAAGAGAAAAAGGAGAGAGAGAGGTGGGTAAGAGAAAAAGGAGAGAGAGAGGTGGGTAAGAGAAAAAGGAGAGAGAGAGGTGGGTAAGAGAAAAAGGAGGAGAGAGAGAGAGTTGGGAAAGAGAAAAAGGAGGAGAGAGAGAGAGTTGGGAAAGAGAAAAAGGAGGAGAGAGAGAGAGAGGTGGGAAAGAGAAAAAGGAGGAGAGAGAGAGAGAGGTGGAAAAGAGAAAAAGAAGGAGAGAGAGAGAGGTGAGAAAGAGAAAAAGGAGGAGAGAGAGAGAGGTGGGAAAGAGAAAAAGGAGGAGAGAGAGAGAGGTGGGAAAGAGAAAAAGGAGGAGAGAGAGAGAGGTGGAAAAGAGAAAAAGGAGGAGAGAGAGAGAGGTGGGAAAGAGAAAAAGGAGGAGAGAGAGAGAGGTGGGAAAGAGAAAAAGGAGGAGAGAGAGAGAGGTGGGAAAGAGAAAAAGGAGGAGAGAGAGAGAGGTGGGAAAGAGAAAAAGGAGGAGAGAGAGAGAGGTGGGAAAGAGAAAAAGGAGGAGAGAGAGAGAGGTGGGAAAGAGAAAAAGGAGGAGAGAGAGAGAGGTGGGAAAGAGAAAAAGGAGGAGAGAGAGAGAGGTGGGAAAGAGAAAAAGGAGGAGAGAGAGAGAGGTGGGAAAGAGAAAAAGGAGGAGAGAGAGAGAGGTGGGAAAGAGAAAAAGGAGGAGAGAGAGAGAGGTGGGAAAGAGAAAAAGGAGGAGAGAGAGAGAGGTGGGAAAGAGAAAAAGGAGGAGAGAGAGAGAGGTGGGAAAGAGAAAAAGGAGGAAAGAGAGAGAGGTGGAAAAGAGAAAAAGAAGGAGAGAGAGGTGGGAAAGAGAAAAAGGAGAGAGAGGTGGGAAAGAGAAAAAGGAGAGAGAGGTGGGAAAGAGAAAAAGGAGGAGAGAGAGAGAGGTGGGAAAGAGAAAAAGGAGGAGAGAGAGAGAGGTGGGAAAGAGAAAAAGAAGGAGAGAGAGAGAGGTGGGAAAGAGAAAAAGAAGGAGAGAGAGAGAGGTGGGAAAGAGAAAAATTTGCTTTTTTGGCATTTTCCAGTGTCAGTACTTGTTACTGGATTTGCTTTTTTCAGATGGTAATAGACTGTTTTCCTTGTACAGACACCATATCATCTCTCTAGGTGAGGGTTGTTAAACTCAAAACCCTTTATGGACTAATTTTCCCCTTCAGCTACCATCTTGAAGGCCAACAAAGATTCATACCTGGTTTTCTAGGATTACATTACTAAAACTGGTATTATGTGCTTCTATTGTCATTTTACATAACAGATTTTAAATGGTGATGCTAATGGTAACAGATCATATGACATTATTTTCTTTCATGGTGATCATAATTCCACAGGCTAATAATTCTTCTTGTTACCCTGTGGGCCACTTAAGAATATCACAGAGGGCACAATTAGCCGATGAACCATAAGTAAGATTGTAAACCCTGGGCTATTGCATTCACTACAAAAACACAGACACACACACACACACACAAAATGCAACAGTGTAAGTGACAATCTTCATAAATGAAGGGCTAGCTTAATAATGTAAAATAGACAACTATAAGACTGATATAGCAAATGTGCCCAGGGCTGCAAATGGGAGTGAGACTGGCTGTGTGTTTGACACCCCTACTCTAGGTAGTCCATAACTGAGTGGAAGAAAAATAACAGTAAGGAACATTTTGTTATTTGTCTTTTTATTTTTGTTGTAATATTCAATTTTCTTTAATACAACCACAGGAGTAAGATGTTGAGCATGGAAATGGCAGCCTCCCTGGAGCTGGTGCTCTTCCAGGACACTACATTCCACATTTGTTTATTGATGGGTATAATAGAAAAGCCCCTTTCTAAATGCCAAATAAGTCTAATCACTTTCACTGATACCCAGAATTCCTTTGCAGATTTTTGGGACTCCTGCCTAAATCTCGATGTCTAATCCTCAAACATAAGATGAATGATACCATGTTATATCTGTATGTAGCTTTTTGGTAAAGATTTTAACTTTTCTTTTTATGATTTGCAGCCAAGATGTCCACAAAGCAGAACACATCTATCCGTACGACTGTGAACGAAAAGAGGAGTTTATCAGGAAGGGACAATGTAAGTAACATTTTACTGTGACTTTTCTTTAATATGGGAGTGGTTAATTAATGGGAGGGTTATTATTTAGCCTTTTTCTTAGTATGTTTTATTACTTTAGCTGTCATTTCATCATCAGGCTTATAGAATCATTATCATTTTATTTTTTTCAACATTTTGTATATCATGTTCATACATGTCCCTTGCATGAAAAATGTAAACTGAAAAAAAAAAATAAGTGTAAAACTTAGAGGCTACTATATATATATGAACAAAATGAGACCAGTCCTATCTTTATTATTAGCTTCGTATCAGTTATTAAAAACAAAATCTTTATGTACATTTGGAAGGTCATCTGTGTTTCATTTCTGCTGTTTTTCTTTGAAAATACATCTAGCCTATATTTGATACAGCTGTATGATGTGGCTAAAATATTCAATTTCTATTTCCCCTAGTAAACTGTGTAGTGAAACCATATATTATGTTTTTTGTGTAATGAAAATATATATTAGCCTTGTGTAGAGAACAGCTAAATAGATATGTACAGACATTAGACAAACAAGGCAAGAGTTGGCTTCAGTATTATTAACCCCTTGCTGCCGGGTGTCATGTATGTACATGCCATGGCTGTTGTGGACAAAGTAGTGGATGGCATTTTATCACGACCATTCCCGTGTCATTGGCTCATTGGACGGAGGTTGTTTTTCTCCAATAATTGCAGCTTCATTTATGTGGTAAAGCTTATAGGCAATAGTACCTAAAGTGAAGGTAAACCTTCAAATTTATAAAATTAAAAAAAAATATGGCAAAATAAACTGGTTGCAAACGGGAAACTGCTGATGTGTACCAACAGTCCCGTGATCATGTCCACTTACCAAACTTTTTTACCAGGGGTGAATGCGTTAAACCATGGTTTTTACGTTACAGTATTGAATTTGGTGTTGAAGCCATCTGTTGTTTGATGTAAAGGCAGAAAATTTAATTGAGTGACAAAATATGTATCATGTTCAACAGTAGAAACAGTCCTTTTTAATCCTGAGTCATGTATTTCCAACTGGCTGGTTACATCTGAGGTACTTTGACACATAAAAGATAATTACCTTTGTAAAATACAGTCTTGGCTTTGACTTAGCTTCATGATTTTTTTTTTTTTTTTTTTTTTTTTATTATTATTTTTTTGTTTGTTACTTGAATTCCCTCGGCTTTAGCTTTACAGCCAAAAGCAAAGGTTACACTAATCATCTCTGTCCAGGGATCCCTGGATAGCCACGCTGAGCGTCTATCAAGTACAAGGCAGGATTGTCACAGTATGACCAGTGTGAAACATCATCCCTGAGTGTACAATAATCTGGATGAACTGAGCATCAAAGCTAGTTATGGATTCAATGAATTTCATTGCCTATTGATTTTAGAAATACAAGAAAGAAGACACAGAACTTAGAAAAGATACTCTGATACCCAGTGTTCCAACAGAAATAGAAAATCTGACAATATTTTTTCTAGTTGCATATACTGCTTTAAGTGGAGTCAGTAATGTATAAGAAATGTAATTGTTGACTGATGAAAACCAAAGTGGGTAGAAAGGAAATACTATAACTGAAATTGAGTAAGATGTTGTTAATTGTCGATTGTGATACAGCCTTACCTTATGAATCTTGTTGATTTATCCACCCATTACATTACCCCCATACCCCCATCCCTCTTGCAGGCCTTCCTCTCCTTGAGCTAATCAGTCATGCTTTCTTGCCTCTTTCATCCTGTGATTAGAAGTAAGGATTCTGGTCATGTTCTTTTCTTCTCCCTTAACTTATCATATTGTTTCACATCATGAGTTGCCACCTGGTGTATTGGTAGTGTTTTTCTTTTCATACATGTAGATGTGTCTGAATAGAATGTGGTTTTTATATGATAGAATTATGATTTTATATGTTTTTTTTTTATTTACATATTCAATGTAAGTTATCCATTTTCATTCATATATTATGGGTAGTTGTGATAAATTTTCTATTGTTATCATGTGTATTAGATAATAAATGATAGTGATATACATTTTCTAGTGCAAAAAATTAGGGCACTGCCCCTGGAGAAGTAGGGGGCACAGGGGTCAAATGGAGTTAGTGGTCTTATCATGGTGTTATGTGTGAGGAAACAAGTATGTGGTCATTAGACCCTGTCTTAATTATTGCATGGTGTTATGGGCATAAGCATCAGAGGATATGAATTTTAGACATTTAGGTTAACCATTTGGTTCCAGGAGACGACATCTTGTCATGAAAGATTTTGTCTAAGGGGCAGCTAAGGGGTCCATTTCATCATGGAAACAAATTTGACTGAGGGATGGGTGACAGAAATGACTTATCATGGGAAAGTGTTGCGGAGTGATGGTGACGGGGATGTCTTCTCATGAATGTTTAAAGCACTTTGAGTGGGACTGACAAAGATGATATGAGGTCTGAGCAATGAAAATGGCCTATCATCATTTTTGTACAACAAAACAAATACAAACCTCAAAAAAAGGCAAAAAACAAAAGTGATCCTGAAAGATAGAAGGGCCTACAAGCTACAAATCCAGGAGAATTGCCACTCAAAGAAGCCAAATGCCCCCATTTTGGTCCATATATATCTCACGAGGCACCCAGATTCAGTGGCTGCATTTGTCTTTTCTATCATTGGAGAAAATAGGGCCTCAAAGTATTTTGGGGTTTAGTATACTGATTTTGAATTTCCCGAGAGGGGGAGGACCCTTGCCAAAATCCTTTTTTTCCCCCTAATGGTTTTATAAATTGACCTTGAAAGTTTTTTCATAGTTCATTTTTCACTCATTATTATGTTCATATTCGAACTTCTATAAAAGGAAAGAGACCCTTTCTGTTACTAGTTGTTGCAGTTAGATTGAGTCATTAGCATCACAAAACACATTATTTATGTAACTGAATATCCATATAACAAGGTTATCATTGGCTACACGATCTTTTCTTCTCATGCCTGAGTGGTTCCCTCTACTTCCCTTGCCCTCAGCCTTCCCCAATACTTAACACCTCCCCCCCCCCCCCACCTAGCTCAGCCACTCTGCATTCTTGCAACTAGCTCCATCCCCTATAGTGACTATCTAAACCAATCCAAAATAAAACACGTTTGTAAATGCAAGAAAAAAGAAATACAGTTACATCCAATTAACCCATTGGATCTGGGTACCTTGCCGCCTGAATATGGCCCAAAATCCAGGTGTTAGGCTAACTTAAGTGGACACTCTCCCACATGTATGGCTTGTAGGCCAAGCCCACATGAGCCTTTGCAATGTTATCTTTTTTATTGGCACAAATGTTCTTAGAGCTTTTTTGACATTTTCCAAGGTCTATAAATTTGCTATTTAATCTGCTGTAAGATGGTAATCTATTGCTTTCCTTGCACAGACTCCATATCATCTGTGTAGGTAGTGTACAATATCTAAAGCAGTAAATAACATTGTTATAAAATTTAGAATATACTTGACCCTCAGCTAACTTTTTTCATCACAGGACAGACATGTCATCCAGATCCAATGGGTTAAATTTCATTAATAAAGTGTTTTCATTATAGATTTATTGACAGATATTTAATATTTTTTCTGTGAAAAATATGATTTGCTCAATAAGACTTCAAGAAAGCACAATGTATAAAAGACAAAAAATAATTCAATTAATTTTGAATTTTGGAACTCTTGTAAATTTCAGTGTTTTGCTCGTATGTCAGTAAAAGCAAATGCTCCTTTTGTGATGATCATTACATGGGCAGCAACAGTTCATACTTATAAACTGGTTATACAATAAAAGTCATAAAGAGAAACAATAGAGGCCTCACAATTCATGTGATTATGATGATGATTTAAAAGATAACCATTTTCATTGTCAGGTATTGGTAAATCATTATAGATTATTAAAAAAAGTAAAATTAATAGAAACATTATAGTCCACACAATTCCTTTAATGATGATTATATTTTGAAAGATAACAATTTTCATTGCCAGGTATTAGTAAATCATGATAGATTATTATAAAAAAATGAAATGAAATTGTAATGCAGAAATACTAGAAACCCCACCTCTGATTGGGTTAGTTATGAAAATGGAAAAATATCTTGAATGCATTTTTTTGTTGAAAGTATTCCGGGTTGAAAGTCTTGATAAGACTGAGCAGAAATTTAGCTTTGAATCCAGGTGAAGTGCATCCAAAATTATATGAATAATGATACACTAGATACACCAGATAATAAGACACTAAAAATTCTTGATGTAAGCTTTTAAGTAATAAGCAGTTGAAATTTTGGAAATCTTTGTCAGATATGTGTAAGTTTTATGGTTTATATAGTAACAATTGTGCTTATTTCAACACATCATATATTATTTAAATGACTAATATGTTGAGGATGGTTAAGAAGATTATAAAAAAATATTAATAGTATTTAAACAATGTCAACAAGATTGTGGTATTCCCAGAAAAGTAACTTTACTCATTTTTGTGTAATATGTTATGGGGCAAATTTTATCCAGCTAGTGTCCTTGTTAGACAGATGTATCTTATATATATATTTACTTGTTAAAGACAGACCTGTATGTTAATATAAAATTTGAGAATTAAGCAGTCATATTTGCATTGATTTGAAGTAATTAAATTATCATAAAGGTGTATTGCATGCAGGTATAGAAACTTAGATATGTTTCATGAAAATGCACAAATATATGAATAACATTGCCTCTATTATGGGCATTGCTGACTGGCAATGAGTGGAGTAGGAGAGACATCAGGGTAAGTGGCATTCTTGGCATATATGATGCATTGGCCTACTAGCCTGATTGTAGTGCATCACTTTTTAAATGTTATATACACCAGATTGGGGAGATGTGACTTGGAGGTTAAACCAAATTGTATGTCTCTTTCTTTTAATTATTTTTCCCATTAATGTAGGATACAGAATTTCTTCTGATATCAGGCATTAAGCTTTGAAATTGGATTTTTTTTGTTGCAGACATTAACAAGAACCAAAGCCATGGTGATGTGGATCTCCTTGCGAAGTTTGAAGCTGACGTTGTTACTGCAGAGAAACTTACAGGTGGAGATATGAATATTCTCCAGACCATGGGTGAAGTTGCTGGTAAGCGCAGAATAGACTATAGTGATCTGGGTTTTGGGCCACCAAAACCTAAGAAGAAGAAAGAAGATATGATCAAGAGGGGATCAGATATTGGCCAGGCTGTTGTATATAAAAAGGTTGGGATAAGAAGTGCAGGTAATAAGCTTCAGAGGGTTGTCATAGAACACAAGGTTAGAATTCTGGAACAACCACGAAAGGAAAATATGACCCAAGACATGCGGGAGGCATCAAACTGGTACAAATGCTACAGCTGTGGGTATACATGTTCCAGACTTAATGTAATAATTTGGCACAACAAAGCACACATTAACAAAGTATGTAATTATGACACAGGTATAAAAGTCCCAGGTAGAAGGAAGCGCAAACAAGGAACCCCAAGGACAAGTAAAGAGATGCGAAAGAAAGCCAAAGATGCAAAAGGCAAAGAAAACTTGGAACATGCCCATACTAATGGGGAAGTATCTAGTCCAAAGAAAGATTCCCAAGACACTCAACAACTTCTTAAGGACTGGGATGATGAAGATGATGATGGAGAAGGGGACAGGGTAAAGGCACCAGGTGGACCAGGGAAAAGTCGCAATGATTCTGATGATGGTTACAGCGACAATGATGATTATCCTCCACCACAACCCAAATACGAGAGACGACCAATGCCCAAGGCAGCAGATATTAATTCTGCTTTTGATGCTTTATTAGCTGCCACACCCATGACTCCATCTTCGAATCAAACCACAAATTATGTTAACAATGATAGTGATAGTGATTACAGTGACTGGGAGAAATACTATGCTAGAGATTCTGGATCAGAATCTGAAGAGGAAGAGGTAGCTCAAGAAAGTGATATTAAAAGTTTATGTGAGGAGAAAGAGGGTGTTACTGGCAGAAATGCTGATGTTACATCAAAGGAGGAGAATAATGATGTGAGTGAATGTAAAACAGAAGAGGTAGAAGAAACTGGAGATGAGTACAAGCCAAATATTTCTACTGCTGTAACTGAAGAGGAGGAAACAAAGCAGGTAGATGTAGTGGATCATGGTAACAGTCAGATGGCTTTGACTCCAGAGCCAGAAGAACCAGTGAAAACAGAGGAACCAGAAGAATCGAAACCAGACATAGCAGAGGAAAGACTAACTCCACCTCTTCATTATTTTAATCCTAATAGTGCTAAAGATGAACAAAAGGAAGTTGATGATGAACCAGATATGATTGAGGAGGCTTGCTCAGATAATATTCAAACTGAAGTTACTTCTGAGACATTAGAGGAGAGTAGAGAAGCATTAGATCCAGTTGAAGAGTCCAGAATGGAAATTGATCAGCCTTATGAAATGAGTGAGGATCAGAATGATAGTGAAAATGACTGTAAGTCTGCAGAAGTTGAAGATTATTATCATGATGATGCATCTGTTGAAGGTTCCAGCCACATAGCAGATAGAGTTGATGAAAAAGTGACTCAAAAGGTAGAGCCCAAGATAGTACAAAGAATTGGAATAGAGAAAGAGGAGAAAGAAAGCTTAGAGGGAGAAGGAAGTGATGTAGAAGATCACCCATCAGGCATTCATAGCTCTCAGACCAGGTTAGAATCTGGGTCAGAAAGCATTGCTGAGCCAATGAGAGTAAGTGACGTAACTACATCATCAGGCTCAGGTACAACTTATATGTTGGTTGCTGTAGATGCTCATGGAAACACAGTGCCAACTGTACCTACCCCTGCACTTAGTGAAGGAGGAAGTAACCTAGTCGCTGTAGAGGCTACTATGGAGGATGGCACTACGAGAACCCTCTATATTGATCCTTCACAATTAGGTCCTAATGTTGATCTGAACAATCTCATGCTTCATATAGACACCAGTGGACAAGAACATGTTATCATTCCTTCTTCATCATCATCGGATTCTGAAACGCCAAGTCTTGACCATAGCATGTCAGAGGGTCAGGACAAAAATTATGCTGACCCACAGCCAAAAAATGATGCAGGAGCTGTTGAACTTGAACACTATGAGTTGCCCCAAGAAAAGGGTGAGACCTCGTGAGTAAAAGCTTAAGCTTTTACTTTAGATTGTTAAGGGATAAAAAAATATTTGTGCCTTTTTTTTAAGTATTGGAAGGAATCCTTCCATTTATTATTCTCTTTTTTATCCTTTTTTTTTTCTTGTTCACACAATTTATGTCACGAGTCATTCTTTTCAGCACCAACACAAATCCAGTGGTTTTGTGCATATTTATATAGATGTTCTCTAGAATTTAGATTGTTTCTGTAAAAAAGTTTTAAATTTTAGCTCAAACTTGTATTTTTTCAGTGCTTGAATTACACTGGTACTGTAAGTATCTGCTCCCTTAATTACAATACTTTATGACCCTATTCCTATGCAATTCTTTTTTCTTAAGCTTGATAGGTTCCTAAATAAGTTACATGAAGCAGCATGATAGGTTTCTAACTACTATGTCTTGTGGCTATATCCATAATGAAGTGGATAATTGGATTCTGTTCCTCAAGCTCTTGCATCATTTTATGTTCAAATTTGCTTCAGTGATCCATGTTGGGTTTAAAAGAAAGCATCACTGCCAGTAATGTAGTACATTTAGCACATGGTTCAAAACTTATTATAGCAATTATATAGTAAGGGACTGAGAAACATTGAATCAACATACTGTTCAGTCTTCATGTGATGGATTATTGGAAGTTTTAGAGTTTTATTGAATGGAACTATTGTGGTTGGTCTAGTACTCAGCAGTAGTGTGTATACACTTTTCCAAAGGAAAACAAAGGACTTTATGATTCCTCACAGGTGGATGACAGAGAATGAATGAATAAGAATTTGGATTTTTAAGGTTTTGACTTTTGATGTATACTTGGACATTGGGTAAAAAAAACATATAAAGGGCTAGCAATTGATAATTGCAGATAAGCATTAATAATTTTCACTATTTTTATGGCAAAAGGATTTGGAGTTATTAGAATTTGATAGTTGTTGGTTCGATAAGTGCTTCGAGGGTTCTTATTTTTGTTTTACTTAATTTTGAACAAATGCAATATAATATTTAAAAGAATGCCTTGTAGATAAAGCAATGTCAACCTTCTGTAAGTGAATCATTGAGTTGATGATGCAGTACAAAAACAGTATAGTGGATTACAAATATTAAGATTTTATAAATTGTCAACCTTTGGTTTCATTGTAGGTTGGCCATTTACCCAAAAGCTTCTGGAATGCAAATACCATAGGGATATACTGCTGCAGTTGCATTATATGGGCCTGCAATTAAAAGCTTAGGTTATCTGTCCTTTAAGTGTGAGTTCATTATTTTAACAGAGTGGGGCATGAATAAAGGGTTAAGGATTTGCAGGTCAAGATTGCTAAAGCGTAAAAAGATTCTCTTCCACCTCCTTATGAGACATGTCCTTCATTCTCTGTCTTCACTCGCAAATGATTTGTTGGACTTGATCTGATTGCATTTTGGTCTTGTTCTTCCTGTTTGTGTGTTCATTTCATTCATGTATTTTTGTTTGTTATTTAAAACTGAAAAGGACATTTTAAAATGCACATGTATAGGACTAATATATAGATGTGTCCAGTGTGATATATATTACTGTTATAAATACAATGCTTGTGTAATAATTTAAAAGTAAGCATGTGAATCATTTGGAAAATATTCCAAAATTGTGATCAGTGTAGATGGAAAGTAGGTCATTTTATATAATTATCTAAATCCATGGAAAATATAACTATAGAAATTAATGATATTGGAAGACTTCTGCAAAGGCTACTGTGATACAAATATCACCCACACTATATCATGGGTGCATGTATTTTTTGACACTTCTTTAAAAAAGAAAATCATAACCAACTTATATTCTATTACTGTAAAGATTATCGGAAGTGATGAAAAACAACAGAATGTTAGCCTACTAATTTGTTAAGTATTTATTCAGGTGAAAATCTCCATTATGGTATAATTTGCTTTTACTCTCGATATTTTAAAAGCTTTTAAGAGTAATTTGTATGTTGTGTAAATTATGAATATAAGTACCTTTCAAATAGAAAAATATATGTACAGAAAACTAATTTTTTTTAACAGAGCACAGAATTTGTTATTTAAAAGTCTTTTTTACTTAATTTAAAAACGGAAGATAACAGAACTTTAGGTACTATGTGAAATGAAGGAATTTTTGCTAATACTGGTAAACAGGTATATTAAATCAAAGTGCAACGTTACTTGGTTAGAAAAGGCAGAGCTGATTACCATTTAGTTCAGTGATCCTTGCTTGGCAGTTGTAGTAGAAAATCAGAAAGTGGAATTGTACATACCGTTTATACCCACATATATATATCAATGTATTTACACTTCTATATCTCATGGTTTAACAAATAATAGATGTCATTTAGTTATTTGAATGGTATTGTAGATTTTAAGAATTGTGGACACATCTCTGTAAGACCCAACATGGACAGCATACGTCTTTGTATCATGCATTTGCTCTTCTTAATTTGATCAACTCATTTCATGCTATAATGTATCCCAGCAATCGTTCTCTTCTTAACTGCTATTCAGAGATCATAATATGCTTTCATACACTTTCAGAATCTCTTGCTTGGTCTCTTTTGACCACGAGTCTTCGACCCCAAAACACACGACACTTACTGTCTGACTTTCATGTACATCATATCAACCCAGTCTTAATGAACAGGTTACTGATAGAGTATTACAGTGCACTCTTACCCAGTGTGGCCATTCATCACATTTAAGGGTTTATGTTTTGTGGCAGTGAATTGCTTGTGTGACTTATGTACCATCCTCACCCTGTCCAAAAGTTTATATTTAGATTATACATATTTTTCTAGGCTTTGGTGTATTCTGTAATATTACCTGAGTGAATATTATCAATGTGATTTAGAAGAGAGTCTTTGTTTGTACAGTGTTCAGTAGCTGTGTTGATAGTATGCCCGTCAGTTTTGTAAAGGTATGTGAGAAGAAGTGGAAATTATGTGAAATCTGTTTTGAAAGGGTGAATTTTTGTCTCACTGTATTGATAATTTCAGAGAAATGTAGGGCATCTGAAGAGAGTTGTCCCAAGAATCCCAGCATTGGTGTGGAATTGTCATTAATGTCTGAGAAGCTGGTGGCCCCCTCAGGCTCCAGGAATCCATCATGTGTTACCAATGAGGATTATCTCTCAAGGTAATGCATTGACTGCTTCATTTTAATATGCAGGTAATCCTCTCACATCAGTGGGGATTAATCAGCATGTTATGTGATAATAACCATTCTTGGGGCAGCCATATATATTTTTGTATTTGTGTTTCATAGTGAACGAGGCTAGGTAGAAGTGGAAAATGATTGAACTATATAAGTTTACGTGTAAATTATATTTTGCAAATCTGATTGAACTTTTTCCTTTTTTTTTATTTATTTTTTTCTTAATGTAAATTCCTTTTACAATTTTTGCTCCAGTGTCACCATTTTTTGGGACACGACAAATGAGAATTTTTGGTGTATCTCATTCATGTTAGTGCATTTTCGAGTGTCATCCTATGCCAGTTATGGATCTTGTGAGTAAGGGCCTCTAGTGAAGTGCCTGCTCTTTGCGAAATTATCTCGGCCTTGGGTGGAGTATTTGGATATTTGTATTTATGTATTTCGTTATGGATTTTAGTCATTAGAATAATGTTAATATCACTGTGATGGATATTTCATTATCATCATTATCATCATCATTATTATTGATTGTTGTTGTTTTTATTATTATTATTATTATTATTATTATTATTATTATTATTATTATTATTGTTATTATTATTATAGTTATTATTGTTATTATCAATATTATTATTATTGTTATTATTGTTCTTGTTATTTTAGTTATTATTATCGTTGTCATCATTATTATTGATTTTTAATTATTATTATTATTATCATCATTGTATTATAATGGTTATTATTTTTATTCTTATCATTGTTATTATTATTTTTATCATCATTTTTATCATTATCATTATTATGATCATTATTGTTAACATTATTATTATATTATAATTATATTATTATTAATTTTTTTGGTCATTATTCTTATTATTATTTTTTTTCATTATTATTATTATTTTTTTTTTCATTATTACTATTCCTATTCCTATTGATGTGCTATTGCTGTTAATTGGATTATTTTGATTATTTTCATTAAATTAATATTTATCATTACGATTATTAGTATTTATGTGACTATTTTTCATTTTGATTATGATAATGCTGTTGATATAATTAGTGTGTTTTATTATTTTCAGAAATATAATTACAGTTACTAGCATTGTTGCCACTCCTCCCCCCTCCCCCTCCCCCCTCCCCCCTCATCAGACATTTGACCATTGTTGGTTATTATTGTTTATAGAATTTTCATTTCTTAATTTCACTTTTTTCAATATCTTGATGATGATTATGGACATGACTTACAATTTCTATATTTGTAATACTAATTCTTTAAGTCTGCATAATGTATTCTTTATGCTTTTTTTATTATCTGAAGTTCACACCCACACTCACAACTGCTGTCACACCCACACTCATACAGTTACACCCACACTCACATCCACACACACTGTATATAATGTTATTTTATCTCATCTTCATCCTGTGTTTATGTCTAAATGTTTCTGAAAACAAGCAATCGGATAGACATTCTTATACTCCAGTGTGCATGATTTGTTGTGAAATGGCTTATCCAGCCGTATATTCAAGGAATACAAAGGTGACAATGGAAAGAATCCGATATTTAGTTATGCTGATCATGCCTTATATTAGCATATGACGTTATTCTTTAGTCTCCAGGGTGCCAGTCTCATGTGTAAAGTTTTTATGTCTGGGGGTTGTAAATGATTCATGGCAAATAAATACACAATTCTTTATTTCGACTTCTTTTACCCTGCTAATTTAAGAGTTTCTTTTTTGTGAAGGCTGTAGAATTCAAAGCTCCAGATGTAGTAAACTTAGAGAATGATTTTGATTACTGTAATTGGATTCAAGTTAATGAAGACTTATTTAGAGGATCTGCTGATAATGACCTCAAATTCTTGATAAAACTACACCAGTGAAATGAAAAGGGAGAAAATTAGGGAAAATGGCATAGTACTTTTTAGAAAAGAAATCATGATGTTACCCCTATTTGTAGTTACAAGAAGCCTAGTGCAAAAAATAAAACATGATTTTAAAGAATATATTTATAAAAAAGCAGCAAGTTAGAAAAAAAGCAAAGCTTATGGTTTTTCATATGCTGTAGGACTATGCTCGGTCACATTTGTATATGTAGAAGTGTACTCCAGATGATGCATTATTTCCATATAAAAGTTTCATGAATGATTTCAGTTTAGTCATTAATTGTTGACATAACCTTATGATTATCGAGTAAAATTCCTACTTGCTTGTTAACATAAATACACACCAGTGCTGCCTAGTGTAAAGGAAGCAAGTATATACTTGGCATATTGTGTATGTTTTGAATTGCTTACCATATCATTTCATAGACGTAATTATGATCTAACAACAAAATATTTAAAGTTAAGATAACGGTATGATAGGATTACAGTATTGTTTGTAAAGATAATGTGAATGTAAAGGTTCACTTAACATACCAGAATAACACACTGTAAAGGACCTATTGCACTAGCACTTTGCTCTTCAATTTTTTTTTTCTGTATGAAGTACCTGCATGCAAATGGATTGACCTTATCACACTACCAAGGCAGCAAACACTGCTTATGCAAGCAGACATGGCACCATCCAAGTTAGGTCACGTGAATCACAAGAACATTCTAATATCACATTATTTTAAAGAAATACAATTATGTATAATGTATATAAAAATGTTCTGGAATATAAAAAAAGCTAGTCATATAAATCCTTTGTTGCTCAAGATCAAGATGGAAATTGTCAGATGGAAGTGGCCTCCACCATCTTCATTTGGGAGGCATGTGATACATGCAGAAATCCTCAGATTCACGTAGAAATGCAAAAAATTATGGAATAGGCATAAGTGTGATACTGCTTTTAGCTATCAAAACTTTTTTGATTTTATGATTAGCATTGTCTTTTGATGTTTACAGTAAAGTTCACTGAAGTTTAAAAGAAGCCTCTGTGAGACAAATAATTTTTTATGCAACATATGACACAGATCGGTAAAATGCACAGAGCTTTAACACATACCTTGTTCTTCACTCGAATATGGGATTTTTCTTAGACCTAGAACAGTCAAAGAGAGCTTTGCTTTATAAGTATAATTTATATGATAGCACCCCTCTAAGTAATCTATAATTGATGAACTCGTTGATCTCGTTCCATCACGGAAATCATGGTGTCAAAAATATGGGCAGTTGCTTATGTAAGTAGAAAACATTGTGGGTGTCCGGGCATGTAGACTGGGCATGCACGAACACTCATGAGTGGTGACAAGAGTCTTTGCCTCCCCATTACAAAGTTATTTTGCGGAAACTTTTTTTTAGCTTTTTTGCTATTTTCCAATGTCCGTATATATCTTTTGATTTGCTTTATTCAGATGGTAATAGCTTATTTTCCTTGCACATACTTCATAACATATCTCTATGTACTAAATAGCTCAGTGCAAGAAAAAAAAAAAAAAAGGAACAATTAATTATTTGCATCATATATCTTATTATTTCGTAATTTTCAATTTTCCGTAATACAAACTGTGTCGCTGGTCACAGTGTGTAGCATGGTAATGGCATCCTCCCTGGAGCTGGCATTCTTCCAGTCACAGCTCATGCACATTACATTCCAAATTTGTTTATCGATGGGAATAATGCTGAAGCCCCCTTCTAAGTGCCAAATGAGCCAAATCACACTTCAAAAGGATTGTGCACTCATGGCAAGTCTTTTCCGTCACCTAAGCCTTCGCTCATGACAGCAAGTTCGTGTCACCCGGACTGTAGCCATTCTGTATGATGACAGCATGTTCAAGTCACCTGGCCCTTGGCCCAGTTTTTTCCATGACAGGACCGTGATGCTATCTGGATTATATTATAGGAGTTAATAACATCTTGTATAAGGCAAACCAAAGACCCTTGTGATATTTTTAGAAATGTATCTCTCAAATAAATATTACTAGATGGGAGCAGTAGCATCTGGGAAATAAATGAAAAAATTCTGTATTTAGATTTTTCTCTACAGATGGTTTTCAAGATATTTTGTTTTAAGTTTTTGCTATCTTTCCAGAACTCTGCTTATTGCAGTGTACTCAACAGTAAAAATTTTATTTGATAATTCCATATTGGGCATTTTAGCTTGATCCTTTTGCATAGGGGTTGTGGGATAGCTTGATTTGAAATGTCTTGTGAGAACCCTGAATTTTGATAATAGTTAAATCCAGGTTAAGTGAGTGCTATGATATGATGTAAACATGAGGCACTGCACTATCAACTAGGTTAAATATGCTGATATGCCACTTAGCATTAGATTTTCTCTCTAAAATTTATCACTGCATCATCCAATACAATATAGCAGGCGATTGAGAAAGTAAGGTAGCGGTCTAGTTTGTATATTTGATATGAATAATAGAAATAGCCACCTGGAATCAGATAAATGTCCATCTGTAACAAGATGACTATACATAGA
>NC_091559.1:41802055-41807055 GCF_042767895.1 Penaeus vannamei | reverse complement strand
TGATACACTAAGAATAAATGAAGTTAACCTTAACCTTATCATGATGGGCCAGAATTTTCTGTGACATGATTATTATGCAACAGTTCATTTTTTGTGGCAGGGTATGTGCTGTGTACAGCTGGCCCACCCGATCGCTCAATAGAGTAAGTCTTGATATGTATACACACAATACATGATTGCATCATGACGGTTATAGCTGTAATCTTCACTGAGCGGTTAACAAACAAACAAAACAAAAGAAAAATAAAATGATAATCTAAAATAAAATTTCTAAAAATTGCCTATTCACCTGTTGGATCTGGGTACATTATGGGCCCGCATGTCGACCAAAATTTGGGCATTAAGCTTGCCTGAGTGGTAACTTTCCTGGGTGTGTGACTTGTGGGCCAGGCCCACACAAACACTCATGTGTATGAAGATTCCTTGCCTCCGCTTTGCAATGCTATTATGCAATAGCTTTTTTCCTGTTTTTTTTCCCCATGTTTTGAGGTCTACATTTGTCTTTTGTTATGTTGTATCAAGATGATAATAGTTTGTTTTTGTTGACCAGACTCCATATTATGTATCTAGTCAATCTATAACTATGAATAAGAGAATATTCTAAAATGATAATTATCACAATGCTATTTACTGTTATTACTATTTTACATAGTTATAGATTGACTAGATACATAATATGGAGTCTGGTCAACAAAAACAAACTATTATACCCTGTGCTCATGGTACAGTGGGCAGGAATAGGACCTTAAGCATAGAAATAGTGTTGACACCTCCCTGGAACCACCACTCTTCCATGCATGGCTCAGGGATTGTACATTCCACACTAGTTTGGGATTGGAAATAATGCAAGAGCCCCTTCCTAAATGCCAACTGAATCTAATCTTCCTCCAGGACCTTTGTGCACTTATGGCAAAATGTCACATCACCTGGCACTAGGCAGCAATATCTCATGAGGAGTCATTCCTGTCAACCCAACTAAGCCAGATTCTTTTGTGATGGCATATTCCCTTCACCAGCCCCTCAAACATTTTTTTTCATAATATGATGCTCACAGTATCCAGATCCAATAGGTTAATGAGAGTATCTATGCCTAGTATAGGTTTTCAAAAAGTAAGAGTACTGTTGCAAGTCAAAGACATGTAATAGTAAATTGGAGAAGAATACAACAAAATCTAAAATTAATGAGAAAAATCTGCTGCACATAATTAAAACAAGGTGATCTTCCACACACAAAAATAATTTGAAGGAGTTCATAGATAAATACTATTCTACTTGTAATGCAAAGCATGAAAATAGGATCAAACTTTTTCAGGAAAATCTACACTACACAGAACCAGCATCTGGATTACATGAAAATAAAGATTATTTGCAAGATAAACAACTAGAAAGTGAAACCAATAAGCATTTAACTCTAAAGGCAACTGTGCAGGAATATCCTACAGGTGAACTTACCAAAGAAAAAGAACAAAGTAATACGTTTACAGTTAGTCACACACTGTCCAGTGTCAATACACTGACAATAGATTTTAAGAACCCTAAAAGGGATATATTAGAAAGTACAAATGATAGCAAGAATACCTATATTTCTGATGTAGCAAACAAAGTAGAATATGATTTAGAAGATATAGATTCTGTTGATAAAGAGGCCAGTGAAAGGACATGCTCAGAAGGGAGTAGACTACAGTCTGATGTCAGAACTAAAGCTAACCTGGCTGATTCCCAAGGTGGTGAATTAGGCATTGAAATAAATGTGAGGACACAAAATGAAAAGTTGAACTCTGAGAAAAGTGAGAAATCTGAGAAAAGTGGTGAAGGAGAATCCATTGCATATCATTTTAAGGAAAGCAGGGTGGATAAGCAGAAAGGAAAAAATGGAAATAGATCTATGTGCACTTGGGAGAGTATTAAGATGAATCGTAGGAGAAGTGAAAGAATACAGGGGAGAGACGAAAGGGTAGAGAGACCTAATGAAGGAATTGAAGGTAAAAGGGAAGTTGTAAAAAGCCCTTGTCAAAAATTGCTGGGAGACAAAATGGAATATAATAAAGACATGCAGTACAAAAAGGGTGGTGCGAAAAGACAGTTAGTAAAGGATAAGACAAGTGATATGTTCAGCTGGAAAAAGTGCAAAAAAAAGAAAGAAAATTCCCCCCAAAACATCCCAGAAGATCTAAATGAGAATTTGATGGACATCGATGATGATGACCTCCCTGATCTGACTGCTTGCCAAGCTGTGAAAGGTAGAGTGGCCATACAAGTTTATTTTGTAATATTAAGAAGCTATAAGATCTAAAGTAATAGGTATGTAATATGATTTTCATATCTCTGGATGTAGGAATAACAAGACTTTCCAGTACGTTCCTACATATTACTGAAGAAATTAAAATATTCATTACTGTTATCTATAATTTCTTGCTTTTCTGAAAACATTTGTATTTTCATTATTATTATTTCTTGATTATAGATTTTTTTCAAAATGTGCTTGTAAGAAATATAATATTTAGGCAAATTTAAGCAATTTCTTTTAGAATGATGGAACATTTGGGATATACATGTATGGTGGCTCAGATGCTCTCATGTCCAACCTGTTATACCTGAACAGTACCAAGATGACCCATTCAGGTGGGCATAGATCGCCAGCCCATCCCGACAAGGATGTGATATTGTGTCACCCCCCCCATTAAGGGTTAAATATTAACTACTGTGAAAATTATCATTTTCATATATATACCCAAAGCCAAAAAAGGGATTAGTGTACAGTATATTCAAACATTTTTGATGTCATTAAGGATACTTTATTATTAGTCGTTGGGTTATTTGGTTCTAACCTGCCAGCAACCAGGCATGGCAGTTCTATAAGATCAGTAGGTTCTTGAATGTTTGTACCTTATGCACTAATCCTTTTATTATTATTATTATTATTATTCTATCTAGTATACAATGTTGAAGATAGCAGTTTTCTATGCCAGTCATATAGGGGATTGAAGTATTTCATAGGACAATGAAGTCTATTCTCAGAACAAGCTATGTATTTATCAGGCATCTATTTTTTTATATGGGTTCTTTCACTTTGGGTATACACTGATATTTTTGTTGAAAATAAAATTATTGGTAGCCAGACAGAAAAGAAATATTTAGATGATTAACATTGACATAACTTATCCACACACTGTAACACATTAATTGCTTATTTTTCTCTTGTCGCAGAAACTCCAAAAGTAGAAATTCAGGTAAATGATCTGATTTGGACTTTGCATAGAGGTATGTGGTGGCCTTCATATGTTAAAGCAAAATATGGGCGGGATAAGAAAGTCTCGGTGTTTTTCATTGGATGTAGCCAGGCTGTTGCAATCCGAGTGAGATGGACAAATACAAGACCATTCATCAGTGACCATATTCCTCCATGTGTGGTAAGTAATTGCACTTGTTCATATTATCAGTTGTATTACATGTTTAGGGATTTTAAACATAGAAGTCACATGCTAAAGAAATGATAATGCTTATGTATCTGCATAGGTAGTGTACCCCAATTTGTATTTACTTTTTTCACATGCAGGTGTTCAGTCTTTTTCCTAGAACTGTTTTTAATGATAGGTTGTAATAAGATTGTTGCTAAATTCTTAGAAATAATTCTTTGAAAATAAAGTGTGAGTTGTTTGTAGTGTTCTCTCTTCTGTCTCTCTCTTTCCCTTCATCTTTGTCGCTGACTCTCTCCCTCTCCTTCTCCACCTCCCTCCGTCTCTCTCTGTCTGTCTCTGTCTCAGTCTCTGTCTCTGTCTCAGTGTCTCCCTTCCTCCTTCCCCCCTGCACCCCTCCCCCCCTCCCTCCCTCCCTCCCTATTCCAATCCTTCTCTCCCTCCCATCATCATTTACTCTTGTATTACTCCATCAATTTTGCCTCTTAGGATGAGTCTGCACAAGGTCTGTCAGAGGCCCTCCAGCTTTGCAAATCTTTTTCTCAGTTGCGAGAAAATAGAAGTGATATTACACCACATTGTTTCTTCAGTCTTCCTGTAGAGAGTAAGTACATGTCATACTTATTGAATTTTTGATTGGTGATTTAGGATGATTGATGATGATGATTGATGATGATATGAAAGATGGTAATACTAATAATAGTGATAATAATGATAATGATAAGTTATGATGATGATAATAGATGTATTGATATAGTGATAATACAGATGGTGATAAAGATAATGATAATAGTAAGGATGATGATGGTAATTATATTAATAAAAATAGTGATTATGAAGATAATGATAATGATTACATAGTGATGATAATGATAATAGTTATAATGATGATAATAATGATGTGAATGAATATGGTAAATTTCTGGACAAAATTTTAAAGAAACTTCAATTAAGAGTAAAAAAGACAAAAGATTTTCTTTTTCTTATGGAATCCTGTATTTCTGAAAAATTGTTTTTACTCAGTTGGATAGCTTAAAATATGTATTTTGCTTACTATTTTCAATTTTATTTCATTGTTGCATAGAACAAAATGCACTGATGAATGCAAACTCAACTTCAAATGAAGATCTACGTTCGCCAAGTATTTCTAGGAAGACTACATCTGGAAGAGAGGAGACGCCAAAGCTACGTAAAAGACATTCACTTTCCGGATGTATGGGAAGTAAAGAAAAAGGAAATACAGCAAGTAAAGAAGTAAGTTTATTTTTGTGAGAAATGGTGACTTGATGTGTTTGTGTGTATCTTCTAGGTAATAATTGTCAACATGTAAGTACAAGTTTCTTATGTTACATAGCAGTTATGAATTTAATATATAGTGAAAAAGGATTGGCATTTGAATGTCTCTTGGATTCTTCATCTGAAATAACTTTCCATGTTTTTTTATTGGTGGGTGTCCTGCAATGAAATACCATTTGCATTGTACTGGCACTGCATCTTCATGAGTAAGGCAGGCATGCAGGTCTAAAACACCACATCCTTCCATACACCCTCCTCTTCCTCCACTCTTCGAACATCTCTCTCCTC
>NC_091559.1:41789555-41794555 GCF_042767895.1 Penaeus vannamei | reverse complement strand
TCTTAATACGATAATCCCGTTTTGCACTTATAAATTATCGACAACCTGTGTCGGGAGGTCTATTGTGGTCATGCAGACAGACATGCAATAAAAAATAAAAAGAAAATCACAGTACAGTAGGCAAAACATGTACTTTATAAAATCATTGTTCATTCATACGTCAAGCGCAATAGATGCTCAGTGATTCACTTCCGTGTCACTCGTGGCGACATTCGGCAACTTTTTGTCTCATTCATACGTCATGCGTATGAGATGTATTGTCACTGGTGGCGACATTCGGCAATGACAACTGGGTACTCACTGCTCTGTCCTCTCACTCAGTTAATAAATTTATTTTATTTTTATCAGTGTAGTAGCCACTATCGAATAGTAATTCGTAAATAAAAGAAAGTGCATACTTACTTGGGGATCTGCTGGATGGTTAAATCTGTCGCCGGTTTCTTACCCGGCACGCAAAAACTTTACTCCAGATGGGTTCGTCTCTGGAAAAACAAAACAAAACAAAACAAAAAAAAAAACATTCCCGCGTTATCTTTTTCTCCCGCACGGAAAACGTTATTTTTCGTCCTAGAAAAATAAGAACACTAACCACAAAGTCATGCTGCCACCACTTAGATCTAAAAATGCCTGAACTTCCCTTTTGCTGTTTGGAATTGGGTACTTCCTGATTGCCTTGGTCTTCTCGAGGTTTGGTTTTGCAAGCCCATGGCCTACTCTGTGACCTAAAAGATCTACTTCTCATGCAAACAGCCTTGTTTTCTCTGGTGAGATTTGCAGTAAGGACAAGATTCTTCCGATGTCTCGTACCTAAGGACATGTCTTCAATCTCACATGGGAAAGAACAATTAGAAGACATAATCTCAAGAGGACACCCATTTCACATATCACAACAATATCAAAGGACTCAGCAGAGAGACTAATTGTCAGGTAAGAGGGGCCAAGAGCACCCTGGAATTAATTATTGAAACTGTTGACGATCAAGTGTCAGATATCCATTCATCTAAAATCATTGAAGAAACTGAAGCCTAAATTTTGTTAATAATAGATATCAACATTTATGGAAGGTAAAACCCATTGAAGGGATGTAATTATTTTAAAGTATTGTTCCCCAGGTCCACTCACCAGAGGTGGCGAGTTTCACACATTAATTTACACCCATCCTAATGGATTGCTATTTCTATCTTTTACACATTCCAACACATTATGCCATTCCCATGTTGTATATTAGCTATATTATTGAGTTTGAACCAGGACAGCTCGAAGAATGCGAATGCATTAGAGTATACTTTAAAAAAATGAGCTTTAAATTCAAGAAAATTCGGATTTCTGTAGAAAGTCCATATAACAACTTAACTTCATAATCGATGCAGAGATGGTTATTTACTCCGAACCTAATAACAATTCCACTTAACTAATCTGCTGAGATTAATTATCTTCTCATAAGGTAAATGTGACAGGAGCATTATCCACACAAACATCCTGCATTCCTCGAGTAAACAATATGTTATCAACATATTCTTCAACTTTGTCATTTCCCGGTGATATTTTATGATCACTAAAATTTAATTATCCTATTACCACTACTCTACAGACCTCGAGCTCAGTAGTGAAATGCCATCAAATAATAATTTGCTTACAGTTATCTAATGATCATAAGGGAGTCATTTCAAAAACATGAAAACAATGAATGAGAAACACAGTGATTTGTGGAAAGGTATGAATGAGAACGAATATCTTCACAAGAGATGTATTTTACCGGTTTCGATTATATCTTCGTCAGAAATACATACATGTATTTCTGACGGAGATATAATCGAAACCGGTTAAATACATCTCTTGTATTGTGAAGATATTCGTTCTCATTCATACCTTCCCACATTTGTCAACATAAATACGGTTCACAGTGATCTCTCAGGTCGGGTGGATGATCACCGCACTTTAAATATATTTTCTTGCATCTATAACTTCAATTATTAGCCATACTGGCAGCAATTATGGATGTCACCTGGCGAGTAATGAGCAGTTCTCACTACCATCATCCTAGTTGTATGGAAATAATATTGCGTGAACGGGTGTCACACGGAGTCAAAAAATAGTAATCCATAGTTCCACATAGACAAGTTGACAAGTCATAGGGCACCTTCCACGTCATAGGGATGGTAAGAAGTAATTATGTTAATTTTTTTTTTTTATAATATTGGAGTATATATTCCATGTGATTGTCACTGTGATAACTTGTTTATATATTTGTTAATATTAATACTTATATATATTGTTATTGACGTTATTATTAATACTTACATATATTGTTATTGACGTTATTTTAATACTTATATATATTGTTATTGACGTTATTATTAATACTTATATATATTGTTATTGTCATGCACAGTTATTATCTATCTATTAAGGGAAGATCAAGCGTGGGTTTTAAGGGGATTGTTAGAGGCTAGTAAAACTACCCTATTCAGCATTAATAGTGTATATAAGGCCAAGCGAGTAGCCAATCTCTCGCGCGATTGGCTACGTGCCCGTGTAAATATTGAACTATATATAGCATTATCGTATTATTAAAGTTGTGGAAAATAATTATGTTTCGTTATCCATTCCACCACGTTTGTTTATTGCAGGTGAACTGATATATTCTTAAATAGAACGGAGTCTAAAGAATAGACAAAAGGAAAGTATCATTAACGTGATCAAAGTACTATTGAGAATAACAAAGTAATTACGAAGTTGTAAGGAAATAGTGGAGTGGTGACAACACACGCACATACACGAATAAGGAAATAGTGGAGTGGTGACAACACACGCACATACACGAATAAGGAAATAGTGGAGTGGTGACAACACACGCACATACACGAATAAGGAAATAGTGGAGTGGTGACAACACACGCACAGACACGAATAAGGAAATAGTGGAGTGGTGACAACACACGCACATACACGAATAAGGAAATAGTGGAGTGGTGACAACACACGCACATACACGAATAAGGAAATAGTGGAGTGGTGACAACACACGCACATACACGAATAAGGAAATAGTGGAGTGGTGACAACACACGCACATACACGAATAAGGAAATAGTGGAGTGGTGACAACACACGCACATACACGAATAAGGAAATAGTGGAGTGGTGACAACACACGCACATACACGAAACGCACACAGACTTACACACACACACACATACAAGAAAACGCACACAGGCCGGGGCGAAGGAAGATAGAATCCTCAGGGACCCTGTAAGATGTCGAAGGATCCTTCCAGCGATCACGTACTATATATATATGTATTTACCTATCGGTATTTGCCCGTACATAAAATTGATAACGAAAGTATTTGCTATCGTTACTGAGCATTAAGTACTGATTGTAACTTTTATTTGTGTTAGTGACTTATGCTAGATCAATCTCCCTCTATATATACTGCTATGAAAACAACTAAGAGTAAACAATGAAAGAATAAATAAAAAATAATGAAGAGGCGAAGAATCCCCCCCCCCAAAAAAAAAAAAAACACAACTACAGCTACAACTACAACAGCTACTACTACAACAACAATAATAACTACTACAACAGCTACTGCTACAACAATAACTACTACAACAGCTACTACAGCAACAACAGCTACTACTACAACAATAACTACAACTACAGCTACAACTACAACAGTAACAGCAACAACAGCTACTACTACAACAACAACAGCTACTACTACAACAATAACAACAGCTACTACTACAACAAAAACAACAGCTACTACTACAACAACAAAAACAACAACAGCTACTACTACAACAAAAACAACAGCTACTACAACAAAAACAACAACAGCTACTACTACAACAAAAACAACAGCTACTACAACAAAAACAACAGCTACTACTACAACAACAAAAACAACAGCTACTACTACAACAACAAAAACAACAACAGCTACTACTACAACAAAAACAACAGCTACTACTACAATAACAACAACAGCTACTACTACAACAACAAAAACAACAACAGCTACTACTACAATAACAACAACAGCTACTACTACAACAACAACAATGACAACTACAACTACAACAACAAAACAAACAAGCGAAGTGTGAATCACGGCGAAGGCTTTCTGAACCATGAGTAATCATTCTCATTGCCGCTGTACAGAAAGAAACATTCGAGGTAATGAAACATGTCAACCCAAAGGCCCATTAATCACACGTCTAAAAGGAGAACAAGTGAATGGTAGCCGTTGAGCACTCGTTAAAGGCATGGTTAGTGAAGTCAATCGCTACGGTATTTCATTCCACTTAAGCTAATGTACTGTACTTCAAGAACAATCAGCTGGAAAAAAGAGGATTTTATAAGGGTCTTTGTAAACCTTCGCTTGAGTATTGAAAGTCTTGCATCGATTTATGGCGTGTGAAAATCAAGATGGCGGATTTATTTTATTATTATTATTATTATTATTATTTATTTATTTATTTTTTGTTTTGCTGTTTTGAATGACCAGGTGTTTTTGACCTCTGACATGGAAACTGAAATCCGATTTACATCCATAAATACATATATTTGGAAGCGCATCGCCAACGTTAACTTTCTATGATAATATTTTTAACTGGTCGTTGCGAGAAGGTGGTCGGTCGATCGAAGGCATTTTTTTCCACGCCGTTCGACCGCTTTAAGTGCAATGCGACAGAGAGTTCACACGAATTCGCTGTGCTCTCTCGTGATCAGGGGAAATTTTAGCCGGAGGCGGGCGCAAGAGTAGGGCGGGCACGGAATACGACACAAACATACATACACATACACAGACACACACTCACACACACACGCACTCTCAGACACATACACACACACACACACACACTCTCTCTCTCTCTCTCTCTCTCTCTCTCTCTCTCTCTCTCTCTCTCTCTCTCTCTCTCTCTCTCTCTCTCTCTCTCTCTCTCTCTCTCTCACACTCACTCAGTCACTCAGTCACTCACTCACTCACTCA
>NC_091559.1:41779555-41782055 GCF_042767895.1 Penaeus vannamei | reverse complement strand
CACACACACATACACACACACACACACACACACATATATATATATATATATATATATATATATATATATATATATATATATATATATATATATATATATATATATATATATATATATATATATTTATACATGTTTATATATATACATGATATATATATATATATATATATTTATATTTATACATTTGCGTATATATATCTATATCTATCTATCTATCTAAACACACACACACACACACACATCCCGTTCGGGCTTCTCAAAGTTGTGTTTAGTGAAGGGGTCCCATACAGCCGCACAGTACTCTAGTGTTGAGCATACAAGTGCGTTCTAATCTTTACGTGTGTCGTCTGGGGTACAGCTGTGAAGGATTCTCCTCGGGGACCCCAGTGTTCTGTCTGCTTTGTTTGCGATGAAGGCATTGTGTTAATAATTGAGGTTGTTTGTGAAGTAGACTACAAGGTATTTGTAGGATGTGGGCGTCAGGTATTGGTTGTGTAATGTGTAGGTGTATTGTGTTGGTGAGCTGGAGTACCTTGCACTTATCTCGTCTCAAAGTTTTTCCATGACTTTTCCCACTGTTCGAGGGTGTCTGTGTTTTGTTGCAGAAGTTTACAACTGTCTTCAATATTGATTTACCGAGATAAGAGTGTCGTCAGCAAAGGTCAAGCGGAATAGGTGTGGAAAGTGGATGGTCATAAATGTATAACAGGAAAAGAGGAGGACTAAGAACAATGCCTTGTAGAACACCAGAAGAGGACAGAGTCAACAGATACACCATTAAGCAGGACACGTTGGGTCCTACACGTTGGAAAGCAGTGGCCCAATGAAGGATTGGTCCTTTGACTCTATAATAGCATTATTTGAGCGCCTGTCTTTTGTAGGGGACTTTGTCAAAGTCTTCGACAAAGTTGAGCTGTATGGCATCGTGTGTTTGTGTATTGTGTTTAAATATTTTGCAAACAATCAAAGCGAGAGAGATGGGGCGATAGTTTGTCGTGTGTATGCGGTCGTTTGTCTTGAAAAGAGAGGTGCTAATTTTGCAGAACCAGTCTTGAGGTAGCATGCTTGAAGTCAGTGCTTGGGTGAAAATAGATTGATGGATAAGAACAAGGACAGTGGCGCAAGAGTTTAGGATTAAGGAGGGTTTGGTTGGGTCCACTAGCTTTGTTTGTGTCCAGTGTCATTAGTGATATATGTATGCCGTCAGTCGATTTTTCAAGTGAAGGGATCGGAGGATAAGGGCTGCCTAGCTAGAGGGTGTATTGACGCCTTCATGTGAGAAGTAGAGATTGTGTGTGTGTGTGTGTGTGTGTGTGTGTGTGTGTGTGTGTGTGTGTGTGTGTGTGTGTGTGTGTGTGTGTGTGTGTGTGTGTATATATATATATATATATATATATATATATATATATATATATATATATATATATATATTAGGGTGCTGTGTGGTCACAAGAGTGTTATTAGTAACTTTCGAGGCTGTGATTGCCATAGTGTTTTGTCTGTGCAACTTGAAAAACTTTAGGAGTATGTGAGTATGTGTTCAAGACTAACCCAATTAAAACGAAAGGGTCTTGTCTGGGGATATGTATGGAAGTAGTATTTGCTGTAATTCGTGATGTCCTGTGTGACTGCATCTATATCAGCTCTAGAAAAACTCTGTCGTAATGAATTAGAGTTAGAAGGAAGACCCACTAGCCGGCCAACTATAGATTACCGTCCTGGAAGGAGATGACAGCAGGCAGTGTGTGCTATGATGAAATAATTACTTCAAGCATGTGCGCTTCTGAAACCGACTTACGCAGGTACTAACCACACATTTTTCTCTCCTCAGAAACAAAGTGCATTCCCCCTTTCAGCGACTCTTCTGGCTTGGGCTGCTTCTACCTTCACTCCGGGGGCATGGAGTTCGACGATGCCCGTGCCGCGTGCCAGGCGATGAGCAGTGACCTCGCTGTGCCAGATGACGTCTTTGCTTTCTTTGATTGGAGTCTAGGGACAATGACTGGTAAATATTATTTCTGTTTAAATTTTATCGTAGTTGTTTTGGCCAATTAGCAAAAAGAAAGAAAGAAAGAAAAACTTAATATATGTGTTCAATGGCTTAGTGTGTGTTTAGTCGCCCGAAGACTAATCCTAATCTACTAGTCTACTTAGTCTTCGGGAGTTGGAGCCTGTCTGTCACCATGACCGATTGATCATTTAACAGCTAAGGTCATTAGCGGAATTAAAATGTTAAACTTCTTAAATCGTCATAAGAGCAATCAATAAATATATCTCATGAATAAAAAATGAAAAATACATGCGCTAAAAAAAATTAAATCGTAAATATTATGATTTAAAAGCATATAATCGCAAAAATATTAAGCATAATGAAATTTTGTTTAAGGTATTAGTCATGATTGTTTTTTCCACACTTTTCCACTATATTGGCGACCATTACTGGCTGCCTGTATCCCCGACAAGGGCACTGCATTCACTCACTGAAAACCCTCTTTTGATG
>NC_091559.1:41769555-41774555 GCF_042767895.1 Penaeus vannamei | reverse complement strand
GACCCTTCCGTTATCACTACGATGATGTCACACATGGTCTGTCCATCGTCTGAAGTGCACCAAAGATTTACCTTTCGGACCTCAGCTAGAAAGTGCTGTGTGTCCAACTGACCAGCGAGCATCTTTTCAGCCAGTGTATTCCAATCTGGAAGGCTCAAAGAATTGTGACATGGCCTGCTTAAGGTCGGCGGAAAAGTCCTTTTCGTTCCAGGTGAAACTTTCCCAGATTCTCGAAGGAGTGACTCCAACTCTACATTTAGTTAAACAGCAATAAGTTGAATCCTACTGTCCTACTGGTTTCCAGAGAGGATTGAGGAGAAGGTCCCCGTGGCATCATAATCCACCTCCTCGAAAGCTTCCTTCTCGGGCTCATAGACCACCTGTTGGGCGTCCTTCTCGGGCTCATAGACCACCTCTTGGGCATTCTTCTCCGGCTCATAGTCCACCTCTTGGGCATTCTTCTCTGGCTCATAGTCCACCTCTTGGGCGTCCTTCTTTAAGCGGCAAAGGAACTTAAAAGGTGCATTTTTAAAACAATGGTCATACGGTCAGTGAAAGGTAATGGAATGATTGGGACGATACCAGGGTGCTATTGCAAAGATACTAGAACGGTTAAAAATCGTCATGGATCGGTAGATGGAAACTGGAACGGCTCAGGACATTGCAGAATTACTATGAGAAGGATAAAGACCGGCTTGAGAGCGTTAATAGTGCGGGGTGAATTTTGGCGGCCATTCACCTCCTATCCCGTTAACGATTCATCAGTTCCATTACTGACTGTTTAAAGGTTCATTACCGTTCACTTTGAACAGGCGGGGAACGGCTAAAATTTTGAACGTGCAGCCCGAACTTAACCGTCCTAACCGTTCTTACTATTCAAAGGAGTTCCATTAACATCCACTGGCATTCCATTTAGGCTCCATTAAGGTCCCCTCAGCAATCTTAACACCAGTTTTGAAGGGTAGCTTTGTTGTGAGCTATATCTGGTGCCGTTTCACAATATAGTCCATTGGGCCGGCCTCGCCATTGGCCGCAGTTGATATCGAACTTTGCTTAATTAACTTTCATCTTTTTAAATCATTTTTAGCATCTACATCTCTCTCTCTCTCTCTCTCCCTCTCTTTGTGTCTCCCCCTCACTTTCTTTCTTTGCTCTCCACCCCTCCTCTCTCTCTCTCTCTCTGCCTCCCTCTCTTTTTCCTTCCCCACTCACTCTTCAAAGAGGCTGCTAGTAAGTTTTTGACCGTTTTTGTATCATCAAAAAAATGACACATTTTAACAATTCATGATGAGGTGTATTTCGTATATAAACCAATTACTTATTTTCTTGTGTTGCCATGATGTTTTCGTCAGAATTGTATGATTTCCATCGTATTTGCGTCGGACAAAGATCTTCCCGGGATAATGCTGTTTACGCACATCGTCCGAAAACTCCAACGAGATATAAATTTGTTTTCCCGCGGCTTCGTAGAGGTATATAGTCTGAACTTTTGTCTCTTTAAAAGATGTCATGTGAAAAAATCGTTGTGCTAATGGGTAATAAAGGCAGAATGCATGTTCAAACTTTTATATATACTATATTCACACAAACAAAAACCAAAGAAACGACTTGAAACACCGTATATCTGTGTTGCTAAAACCATAAAGATAATAAGATTGATAACAATACAGCGGTTGTAATAATTCTACCATCACAATACCAATACCATTACTTATAACATCAATAATAAAGATGCATACCATACTGAGAAACGTAAAACTGATAATCGTAATACATGCTATTAATAGTTACAGTAATATCAATGAAAATAAATGTTAATGATGGCAGTTCAGATGGTAAAGTCAATGCATCTTATTTGAAGGTAGTTCATGATGTCGGTAATTAAAATCATTTGAAGTGATGTAATGCCGTAAGGGCTATTGACTGATAATATCACATAGCCTTTTGACCATTCTTAGGAATCATGTTGTAGTACAATGTTAGCAGTTATAGTGCGAGTAATGTTATGATCATAACTACTATTTTAATTACATTTATCCTCACCATCATTATCATTATTGTTATCTTCGTCATTATTATTACTGCGGGTACCATCATCACCACAAATACCATTGTCTCTACCACCAACTGCCATAAACTACCATCTCCAACACGACCGGGATTCACGAAAGGGACTTGTGTTGTAAACAGAACCACGAAGGGAAGAGCTGTGAAACATACGGTCATGCCTGAAGCTTTATCGTCACACTGCTCTATTAGGGTGTGAAGGAGCAAAGAAGAAGAAGCAATAGAACGGAAAGGCCTTCCGTAGTGTCGTCCTCGGCTCTTCTCTCCGTCGTTTTCTTTACACTCCTCCTCCACGGACACACGGTGTGTTCAGCGGTCTACTTGATTTCACACATGAATGGGTATGTATTAGTACACACCTTATCGTCTAATTTATAATCACCCGTTCGCGTCACCATCCGAGCGCATTCCAATGGATCTCCGTTCGGTATACCTGGTGCCCACTCGTCAACTGAAATGGGTCTGCCATCAATCCATTCCCTGGCCCTCGTTCCGACCCAGATGTTGGACTCTAACATAGTTAAAAGAAGACAGGGATAGAATTAAGGGAGGGAAGGTGGCTATTGTAACATCAGACACAAATTTCAATTTAAAAGCTACGTTGATGTTTGAGAGAGAAAAATTAGAGGAAGTGCAAAGAAATCTCCAGACACATAATCCTTTTGATGACCAGTTTTTACCGAAGGTAATTAATTGAATTTAGACTTAATGGAAGAAAAGAAATCGTGCTAAATGTATCTTTTCTTATTGCACTATTTTTTTTGTGAATAAACTCATTATTATGAATTTGAAAACATACATAATTGTCATTCTATTACCCAATTTATTCATATATGTGTGTGTGTGTGTGTGTGTGTGTGTGTGTGTGTGTGTGTGTGTGTGTGTATATGATCTTATATATGTTGCTTTCCGAACGTCACCTCATGCAATCTATCCTAGAGGATTCTGTCAACCCGGTCACTAAGAGCCACAGGCTGTACCCAATTCTGATGAGCTGAAGGCCTGGAGGCTTCTTCCAGCCACAGTCAGCTAGGAATTTGAAGCTCGATTACTATACTGAACGGATACGCTGCTCCTTACCGGTCCACTGTTAGGTTTGTTTAGTTCAGAATGATTTGAGATCTCCGAGATTTCAGGACTGAGCTTATGCGGTCTCCTTGCGAGACTTTTGGACTGACAGTGTCTTAGTATCAATCATGGGCGTGATAATGTCATGAGAGGTGTATATTATGGATCCTAATGTCCTATTTAAAAAAAAAAAATCGTAATGCAGAAATATTGTCACATTTCCAAAAGCACCAATAGTGGAGTAGATAAGCGACTTTTTGGTAGAATCGTTCATTTGGTGTTACAAGTATTAACTTGGGTGTGAACATCCGTTTTTGACGCTCATAGTGGCCCGTGCCTACCCCAATCAAGTCAGCTTAGTCATGGCACAGAAACTTATATTTTATCTGAATAAGAACCATTTTGGGCATTTACATCTACAGTGTCTTGGCATATCCGAGGAATTTAAGTCATCCGGCGGCTATCTTGGAAAATGGCAGTATATTGGAATTAAGTGGCCAGTAACTGAATTAATGAAATATAAAATAAGCATTGGAGCCAAACTTCATGCTTGCATCATCAAATGAACAATTCCATTCTCTGCTCTACTACAATTATCTAAAAGTATGGCCAAACTACCCATAAAGTTTACTGGATTCCAGTGATTCCAGTGTGATGTTCACACTGCGAAAAAAAACATCGGCTTTGTCCAGTGGAATTGCAGTAACAAAACAAAGCGTGACCGCAGAAACTTACTAACTGTACTTCCCGCAGTCTTCTACTTAACTTATGCTACTATTTCATGCTTACGGAGTTCTATTTTTTTTTTCTTATAGTGAGTAAATTGATTCAGAATTCCACATTTCGATTATTCACGGAATCTGCGGTTTCAACTTGAAGTTGACGGCTAAGCGTTTGTTTATATTCGTCAGTCAAATGAGAATCCATGGTCAATGCACTTGTTTTTACTTTTTATTCGTATTAAAGCTTAAATTTCAATGTATTTAAATTTAAATATATTGATGTAAAACTAAATATACATAATTCTAAATATATAAATATAATAATACTTATGCTTTGAAATAAAAAATATAAATATGCATACCATGCATACTACATGTGCCTTTTTCCATCCGTCCATCGATGGACAAATACCATTAAAAATCGCTGTGTTTCACGAATCTATGGGTAGTCTGACCGTATCTTAAAGGTCCGCTAATGTCTCTAAAACTCCTGTAATTATTTTCCCGATCTTTGTGTGGTGTAATTTACACCCTTACCAGCTTGCCCCTTCGGCAAGCTTACCAATCCTATCATGATCGCAGAATAAATATGGAATTATTGAGACACATGTATGGTCTTGAAGAAAGCTAATCACATGAAATATTTTCCTGTCAACAAAGTGCGGAGGAAGGCTTGCCGGTAAATCAGATTGAGCAGTGGACGTACTGAACCACTAGAATGAATAAATAAAAAGACAAATCAGTAAATCAACGCACAAATCCATACATCATGAATAACATTCAGCTAAATTCACTGCGTTTTTTTTTTTTCAAGAGATTAGTTCTAGAAGTCCAATATTTGACCCAGGTTAACGGGAGGGGGGGGGCGGGGGGGGCTTTCATAAGATTAATGACCGCAAAAAACAAACAAACAAACTCACAGACGAGTCCAGAAAATCCTACTTAGGTTAACTGAGTTCCAAGCTAGACTCTTAAAAACAAATTTACAGTAATGATGATAAATGTAATAGTAATAGGAATAGCGTTTACTGTCGTAGTCAAAGACAAATGGCTCTGTGTTGACATGGGCGCTATTATTACTGCCAATATGGTGTTAAAAATGCAGAAAGGAGCTTTTGCTCGATGACACTGTTTATTTAAAGA
>NC_091559.1:41759555-41764555 GCF_042767895.1 Penaeus vannamei | reverse complement strand
GTGTATATATACACGCATATATATGTGTGTTTGTGTGTACATAAATACACACACACATAATGCTGTTTTTCACATCGTCCGAAAACAGGAACGTGATATAAAAATGGCACATTTTCACAATTCATGACGTGTACGTAGTATATCATCCAATCAGTGCCTACTTCCGTGTGTTTCCATGATGTTGTTTTTGTCAAAATTGTATTTGCATACCGATGAGATATAAATTTGTTTTCCCTTGGCCTCATGTAGGTATGTTGTCTGAACTCGTCTCTTTAGAAGGTGTCATGTGAAAAAATCGTTGTGCTATTGGGTAACAAAGGAAGAATACGTGTTCAAGCTTTTATATATACTTTATTCACATGAACAAAAATCAAAGAAACGAAGTGAGACCGTGTAATTACGAGGAAAGGTTTTCAATTATTCTAAAAAAAGAAAAGAAAATGTCATGCACATGGTTTATTTCCTTCTATAGATAGAGAAAGCTCTAGAAATATATTTAACAAATTTCTGTTGAAAAATATAATGAGAAAATACCTTTCTTGTGCGTGACAGGCCGCCGCTAAGAAATTCATGTTGGTGTTCGGGCCAAAGGGGCGGAGTCTAAAGGATGACGTAAAACAACACAATGCGCCGCCAATACCCTGAACACCGCTGCCAAACGTTGAGAAAATAAATACATACAAGGACACGCTTATACAATTACATACTTTTGCGTGTGTGTTCAAAGTGGATTTTGCTTTTTCTGGCAAAGAAAATTCATTTGACATTACTACATTTATTGATTCTAAAACAGGATTACAAGACAGTCTTTGACTTCAGGTGCCATAAACGAGTATATAGGTCATGGGGTTATCATAGAGGTCTGGACGAGGTCAATATAGTGTGCTTGGGATGAAGGATACCACAATCTTAATCTGTGCAGTATGACTTCGGTACCAAATATAAAAAGAGGTACCGAAATCATACTGCACACGTTAAGACTAGGTTACCCATGCGCTTGGCAAAAAAACTGATGACGTGGTTGTCAGGGAATGCAAGCACTGCGGCGAGCCTAACGCCACTCTGTTACATTACTTGCAGAATTGTGAACACACGCAATTTCTGAGACAAGGGCCACCCACCACAGCCGCCGGGTGGTAAAAAGGGTTTGCCACATGCTTACTCCGTGGCAGCTGGATCGCCTGCTTGCAATCCAGCCACCACGATAAGTATGCAGTTCAAAGAAAACACATGAGTTAACTAGAAATAGTTGACACAGGCCGGGCCACTCCAGAGAAAAGGCCCGGGCGAAGCTAGTCTTCACAAATCTGACTGAACTGAACTGAAGGATACTAGTAAAGAATTATATAATCCTGCAGTCAAGATGATAGAAAGAGGTGGGAGTCTACAGAATATGCTCGAACAGTGTGATTGACAGAAAACACTGGTGAGATAGATAAGTCAAATTAGGAAGAAAACTATTTGTGTAGATTTACATTTTTCTCAAAAGCCCGAACCTTTACCTTTGAATACTCTCTAGATTGAACAACACTAAATACACTACGATTCTGAGATCTAAATACAGTTTTCTTGCAATATACACTTCACTCACACAATCAAGTGCAGTGCAAAATTATACTTGAATAACAATGAAATTAGTGTAACGACTCGTCCCTCTCGACGCGTTGTTACATACCTCAGGAAAGTAGCAAACAGATGCCTTGTGAGGAAATCTTGTGCCTTCCTTGTGGGGAAATCTACACTCTGTAAAACATGACATAATTTTCTAAAGACCATGTACTGTGATATATAATAGTCATTTTCAAGACTTTAAAACTACAGCACTATATGTGAATGCATTTTTTCATATTTCAAGCTTGAATGGTAATTGGTGTGTATATTTGCGTTTGAAGTCTTTGATGCTAATAAACATAACTATGATAATTATAACATCAGTAATAGAAATAATGGTGGAAATAGTAATTACAAAAATATTGATAGTAATTTCATAGTATTACAAAGAATGATTAACTGATAATAATTAATACTACAAATAATAATGATAAATGCTAATAATGAAGATATTGATCATAACAAATATTACATGTACGGCATTATTGTTGGTACCAATAACAATATCAATTGCATAAAAATTAGGCTGATATCGATAATAAGAATATGATAATCCAAAGTTATAACAATAACAACAGTGAAAATGTTAATATTTACAAGTATCAATAACTATATAGTTATGATAATAGAAATGATGCCAGTAGTATTAAAGGTATAATAATGATATCAATAGTAGCAATGAAAAAATAGTGAGACTGATAGACAAATAAGATTGATTTAATTATCTAAACCAATAATAATATGATATGGCTAAAAACCATAAAGGTAATGCTGATATTAATAATAATAGCTTTAGTAATGACGCTACTACTATCACAATGGTAATCCCAATATCATTACATAATATCAATCAAAAGTCAAAGTTGGTCCCATATCCATCTGGACGTAAGGGACATGTTTTGTAGAGAAACATGCTTACTAAGCCGCGGGATGATGCGGTAGGGCGGCCAGTTCCTTTCCGCCCCGACTTTGACCCCAGTATGCTGACCTCAGCATACCAGTGCTCATTCACAGCTGAGTCGACTGGGAGGGGCAGCCGGGCGCGAACCCAGGACCATGCGATTGCAAAGCCAGCGCTCTACCACTGAGCTATGCCACCTCTTATAATATCAATAGTAAAGATAATTATACAAACCGTAATACATTCTATTAATAGTTACAGTAACATCAGTGAAAATGAATGGAATCTTGTTATCATCAACAAAAAATATTAATACTTATAGCGATGGCAATACAAGTTATAAAGGTACTGATGGCAGTTCAGAGGGTGAAGTCAATAATATGCATAGTATTTAGCTATTCGTATTCCTTTGGCAATATAATAATGCACCTTATTTGAAGGTAGTTCATGATCTCGATAATTATAATCATTAGGATGTAATATCGTAAGAGCTATTAACTGACTATATTACATTGCCTTTAGACCATTCTTTGAAATCATGTAGTTGTAGTAGTACAATTGTTAGTAGTTATAGTGCAAGTAATGATATTATATCAATTTTGATTATTATCGTTCTCATCATTACTACTTCTTTAATCGCATTTATCCTCGCCATCATTATCATTAATATCTTCGCCATTATTATTACTGCGGGTACTCTCGTTACCACAAATATCATGTCTCTACCACCAACTGCCTTAAAATACCATCCACAACACGACCGGGATTCACGAAAGGTACTTGGCTTTGTCTCCGTTACTCCAAATTCCATACCCGCACCAACAGTGTCAGGGTAAAGTAGGTTAAGTGGGTATCAAGATTAAGTTCCTGTAATGCCATCCTGTCCGAGACTTTTAGCTTCTGGATTCTACGTCAGTTGCACCACACTGGTGATGCAAAATAGCCATGTGTTCGTTCGTGAATTCCGTCATAGTGTTAAACCATAAATCGTGTTTGGGCTAGTGTTCTTGTCGCCCTTGCAGGGCTACCATACTTGTCTTCTGATATAGGAATGATACTGATATTCCATTCTAGAGTTTGGCTTGATTTTACAATGTCAGTGGGTGTGTTGTAAACAGAACCACGAAGGGAAGAGCTGTGAAACATATGGTTATGCCTGAAGCTTCATCGTCACACTGCTCCATAAGGGTGTGAAGGAGCAAAGAATAAGAAGCAATAGGACGGAAAGGCCTTCTGTAGTGTCGTCCTCGGCTCTTCTCTCCGTCGTTTTCTTTATACTCCTCCTCCACGGACACACGGTGTGTTCAGCGGTCTACTTGATTTCACACATGAATGGGTATGTATTAGTACACACCTTATCGTCTATTCTATATTCACCCGTACCTTGCATCAGCATCCTAGCGCATTCCAATGGATCTCCGTTCGGTATACCTGGTGCCCACTCGTTAACTGAAATGGGTCTGCCATCAATCCATTCCCTGGCCCTCGTTCCGACCCAGATGTTGGACTCTAACATAGTTAAAAGAAGACAGGGATAAAATTAAAGGAGGGAAGGTGGCCATTGTAACAGACACAAATTTCATTTTAAAAGCTACGTTGATGTTTGAAAGATAAAAATTAGAGGTAGTGCAAAGATATCTTAAGAATGCCTCGAGACACATAATGTTTTTGATGAACAGGTTCTGCCTAAGGTAATTAATCAAATTTAGACTTATTGGAAGAAAGGAAATCATGCTAAATGTATCTTTTCATACTGCACTTCATTTATTTTTTGTCTTTCCTTTTTGTGAATAAACACTATTTTCATACCCTCTGCAGCTTCAACCCTTGATCCAAAATCTAACAATTGGATTTAGATTTCCTGTCATGACACGACCAATATTATCAATTTATTCATATAATATATATATATATATATATATATATATATATATATATATATATATATATATATATGTGTGTGTGTGTGTGTGTGTGTGTGTGTGTGTGTGTGTGTGTGTGTGTATATAAAGAGAGAAAGAGAGAGAGAGAAAGAGAGAGAGAGAGAGAGAGAGAGAGAGAGATGTCCATATATATATTATATATATATATATATATATATATATATATATATATATATATATATATATATATATATATATATATATATGCAATTTTCCACAATCCATCCCAGAGGCTTCTGTCAACCCGGTCAACAGGAGCCACAGGTTGTCCCCAATTTTGATGAGCTGAAGGCCTGGAGGCTTCTTCCAGTCACAGTCAGTCAGCTAGGATTTTGAAGCTCGATTACTATACTGAACGAATACATTGTTCCTTAATGGACCACTGTTAGGGTTGCTTAGTTCAAAATTATTTTATCCCCCCCCTCCCCAAGATTCCCTCCCAAGGCTGGGGCGTAGCTGCAGGCGTAGCTAAAGTGTGACATGAATTTTCAGGAGTTCGGGCCTGCTGGAGGTGTGTAAAGGAGGGACTAAACTGCACCCAACTT
>NC_091559.1:41749555-41752055 GCF_042767895.1 Penaeus vannamei | reverse complement strand
ATTAAATGCAAAGCCAGACCATGCACCTCTATGATGTGGTCAATTCATTTGGTCTTGATTTATAATTCCCCTACAAATGAACTTGATATTATCTATATATATTATATTATTGCACACCGTCACCGCCTAGGAACAAAGAACCATTGCAAGTAATGGAATTGTGTTTTGACTTTGTCTCTGTTTCTCCCTCCTTCCCTAACCCCCCCCTCTCTCTGACTGTCTGTCTGTCTGTCTGTCTCTCTCTTCCTCCCTCCCTCCCCCCCTCTCTCTCCTTCTTTCTCTCTCTTTATTTAATCATAAATATTTATGTATATTTATTCTACGCATATTTTCACTTTATCAAGTAATTACATGCAAGGCATTTTGACTCGTGATAGAAAGAAATATGCTTTCATGGCACCTCGCGCGGTATCATTGTTTTCGAGCATTGATACTCTCATTCATTCGGTGTCTGAATGCAATCATATGATGAATATTCGATTTTTAAAGACCAGTCAAAATAATATTCACGGATAATCTAAAAATATTATTCCTTTGAGTTTTATTTTTTATTAAGTAGTAAGTAGTAGTAGAAAGTAGTAAGCTTTATATACACGAAGCTGAAGTCAACGGATTCTTTTCGAGACGCAGTGTTTACGCCTGGAAATGGTGCAGATTTACTTGGTGTTTTCATTTTGTAACTTGTTTTTTTCCTTGAAGTATAATTGCAAAGACATATGAAAGTTGTAAGAGTAAAATATGCACTACTGAATATTGCCTGTTTAGCGATTCATTTCCTGCATTAATTAAAAATGATTTATTCTAACTGGTGTCTGACCTATAACGCTTAGTGAAGGGCCCTGGGGAAGAAACACGGTCACGCATGCGCAGAAGCAATTGGCCGAGCTTGTTCTCGACCAGGTGATGAGCTCCGCCTCTGCAACAGGAACAACGAAGGGAAGGGCAAGAAAACACACGAATATTCGTGTGTTTTCTTGCCCTTCCCTTCGTTGTTCCTGTTGCAATTTATTCAACATGAATTATTATCCAGACTTGTTGAAATGCAATTGTATAGCCTATACTCGAGGATATGTGAATGAGACCACGTGACGTCATCATATTAATGCCAAGAACCGCTATAAAGATATCTGTTTTCATGTATATTTCGGTTATTTCAGAGTAAACAGAAAACCTTAGCTTTTATTTCCTCTAAATAATCGTCACATGCCAATAACAACCCTCAGATAATACTTTTTCACTACAGAAACTAATGGAATTTTTTACCTTCTGTTTTATATTTTCGTTGTCACTACTGCGTGGATCACACTCCAAAGCGATTTTGTTTACATATATCATATATGATGTATTGAATGCAAGAAAAGTAAATAGTATATTCTATATATCTGCCTATGATTTATAAACAATTATCCTGTCATTTCTGGTATCTATCCTCTACCAACTGGGACGTCATACTCTACCGGCCTGACGTCATACCCTACCGGCCTGACGTCATACCCTACCGGCCTGACGTCATACCCTACCGGCCTGACGTCATACCCTACCGGCCTGACGTCATACTCTACCGGCCTGACGTCATACCCTACCGGCCTGACGTCATACCCTACCGGCCTGACGTCATACCCTACCGGCCTGACGTCATACCCTACCGGCCTGACGTCATACCCTACCGGCCTGACGTCATACCCTACCGGCCTGACGTCATACCCTACCGGCCTGACGTCATACCCTACCGGCCTGACGTCATACCCTACCGGCCTGACGTCATACCCTACCGGCCTGACGTCATACCCTACCGGCCTGACGTCATACCCTACCGGCCTGACGTCATACCCTACCGGCCTGACGTCATACCCTACCGGCCTGACGTCATACCCTACCGGCCTGACGTCATACCCTACCGGCCTGACGTCATACCCTACCGGCCTGACGTCATACCCTACCGGCCTGACGTCATACCCTACCGGCCTGACGTCATACCCTACCGGCCTGACGTCATACCCTACCGGCCTGACGTCATACCCTACCGGCCTGACGTCATACCCTACCGGCCTGACGTCATACCCTACCGGCCTGACGTCATACCCTACCGGCCTGACGTCATACCCGACCAATCCGTCATTACTACCTTATCGCTACGTCATAGGGTACTGTAAGAGCAGGTATTACCGGATTATTACTGGTAAATTACTTAAATGAAAGAAAAGGAGTCATAAAAGAGTTGCCATTAAGTAAGATAAAACCACTAACCACAAAAGATCATAAATAAAGTTTAAACAATATAGAACAGAATAAAAAGGTGCATGTACTAGACTCGACTTTTAACAAATAACATAAAAGCAAAAGGGAAACAAAAGTCTCGGATGAAAGGGACATAAAATGACAAAATAAACCGTAAATGAAATACGAGACAAAAGCGGTCACAGCTAAAGCCTAAAGGAACGCCTAATGTAAACAAACATGTAAACAAAGGATTGCCTGCTAGTATTTAGAATAAAATTGA
>NC_091559.1:41732055-41739555 GCF_042767895.1 Penaeus vannamei | reverse complement strand
CCTGTTAAGAAGGCAAGCACCTGCCGAAGTACCTCCTCGCCTTAATGCCCAGCCATTGCTACCAAGTCCTCTCCTCTTCTGATCCACATCTACCCACATCATGTCAACCACACTATTTCGTGCTGACTACTCATGCTTATGCTACCCTCCTGACGAAGTTGCTGAAGATGCATCCTTGTGCTCTATGGTGCCATACACGCCAATCCGGCTAACCTGCCTCACCAAGTCTTCGCAAACCCTCACCAGCACAGCCATGATGTCGCACTTCTACCCAACACCATTGATACTTCCTCGGTACTGTTAATTTTTCTCTCCACAATATGATGGTACTCTACTGAACTCGCTAATCGTAACAAATCTTCGTATTTAACACCTCATATGACACGTTACCTCTCTTGGAACATTGTTCTTACTATGCTGTTATTTTCCAGCATCTTAGTAAGGTTACTTACGAGTAACTTATCATCCTCCCCTTACCCCTAGTACTCTTATATTTCAGTCCCTGAAGACGATGTGACCCTCCTTGCTACTGAATGTTGCACCTCACAGTTAAACCTCCACCATGCCGCTACCCTGGCACGAGACGACCCTAGGGGCCATTGATCACCAGCAACCATCTGCAGAAGCCTAGCAGAGCTTGCCACCAGATGCGCCATCAGTGGCCGAGCGGTATGTTAACGATATGCTCAAGGCACCTAGGCCTGGCAGCTACCTTCCTCTTTCATTGGATACAAGTGATCACTCTACTTTCCATTTTGACACTTTCTCCAAAGCAAGCAAAACGCCCTCGCAAGGAATAACTACATAAAAGGATGTCTCGTCAGGCAGGAAAGAGTGAAAAAGAGAAGCAGAACAGATAGGAACGATGACGGTCCCGCTCGTCACCGCTCCGCCCTCGTCACCCAGGGCACGGGTCTCTCGTGGGGTCACACATCCACCTTCCCTAATACACCCTCCAGCCAAGACCCCTTTCATTTACCTGTTCTATGCCCCCAACCTCTTACGTTGACAACTGGCGGTTAGCGGTGGGCGAACCTCTACGCCCCAACCTCTTATGTTGACATATATGTGTATGTTGAACAAAGTGGCATTGCCTACAAAACTTTTGAGTCCTGACTGCCAGCCCACTGAAGGCCACCAGGATATAGGGCAGCTTCCCTTTCTCCTTCGAGACCAATCAGGCATCAAACCACATCCTTCTCTTAAAATTTTCTGCAACATATCACGTATATGACTAAGAAAAACAAAGCTTAAAATGCGAGCCTCCTTTCCCTGCGATTAAGATTTGGGGAATGTCCCTGACCTCGCTTCAGTGGACTTCCGGCCGAGGTCTTTTAATACTCCTCATTAGGTAGACAGAAACTGGTCACTTATGAAAACAGTTTAATACCTTCCTCCAGTTGTCAATCTGACCAACACCACATGGTGCCTCAGAGCCATTCTCTCTTCGCCCTCCCAACCAAAACAAAACAATTACCCACAATGCATCTCCAAAACATAAGAGCATCAGGCTCCAAATGAACATAGAACCATCAGTACCTCACACATCGCTTATGCAGGATATTGCGAATCAAAATACAATTCTTAATAGGAAGTGTTACACAAAATATATCACATGAACAATATTACTAACTTAACAAGGTCTATATAAGTATATAGACCTTGCTTCCGGGCACTCACAGTTGCAATGGTTATTACATCATACCTCGTGCTTGGATTTTCTGTTATTTATGGTCTCATTAAACATTCATCTTTTTATGAAATCTTGTATGATGCAACTGTCATTATTATATATGTAAATGATTATCGTTATGATAATGAGGCTCATTTACTAGTAAATGAGACATTTATTCTGATTTCGCAAAACTTATTGCCATCAAATTAGTACAGATAATGATAATCACTTTTCTTCATAACACATCATATCAAACTCATCAACATCATAATTGCTCACCCACTTAATCATATCCATTCGAGCCCCCAATCACACAATAAACATCACCACCACCACCTTCCATCGCCTTAAAAGTACATCATCACTGCCACCATCTTTCATCACCTTAAACCTACATCACCACCACCTTTCATCACCTTAAACGTAAATCACCGTCACTACCACCTTTCATCACCTCAAACCTACATCACCACCACCTTTCATCACCTCAAACCTACATCACCACCACCACCACCTTTCGTCACCTTAAACTTACATCACCACCTCCACCATCACCTTAAACCTACACCACTTTCCGTCACCCTAATCCTACATCACCACCACCACCTTTCACCACCTCAAACCTACATCAACATCAACAGCTATCATCACTTTAAACCTAAATCACCACCACCACCCCTCATCACCTCAAACCTCCCCCCCTCCCCCCCCCCTCCCCCACTCACCTTAATCAAATGCACGCTCGCAGCTCGACACACCTCGCTCACGAATCCCGGATTACCGCAGTCTGCCCTCTACATCACCACCGCCACCACCACTTCAAACCTACATCACCACCACCACCCCTCATCACCTCAAACCTCCCCCCCCTCCCCTTTCCCCACCCCTCCCCCCCTCCCCCACTCACCTTAATCAAATGCACGCTCGCGGATCGACACACCTCGCTCACGAATCCCGGATTACCGCAGTCTGCCCTCTGCCCGAGGTACTGTCCCTTCTTGCAGACGGTGCCGAGGTACGTGTTGGCCCTCGCGTACCACACCTTGTTCTTCTGGTACTTCACGACGTTCGGGTGGGCCTCGAAGTTGCACTGCAGGAGGTCTCGGAGGAGGACCACGGGGGGCAGGAGGAGGAGGGGGTCGTCCTCAGGTCCTTTGTCGAAGACCCGGACGCGGAACATGTGCAGGGGCTCGTAGCTGTGGGGTCGTCGGTGCGGTTATGATGGTGGTGATGGTGATGAGGATGGTGGGGATGATGGTGAGGATGAGGATGAGGATGAGGATGATGGTGATGATGGTGAGGAGGAGGAGGAGGAGGAGGAGGATGGTGATGGTGATGATGATGGTGGGGATGAAGAGGATGAGGATGAGGATGGTGAGGATGATGAGGATGATGGTGGGGATGATGATGATGATGATGATGATGATGATGATGATGATGATGATGGTGGGGATGGTGATGATGGTGGTGATGATGAGGATGATGAGGATGATGATGGTGAGGATGATGATGATGAGGATGATGGTGATGGTGAGGATGATGATGATGATGATGAGGATGATGATGATGATGATGGTGATGATGATGGTGAGGATGATAATGATAATGATGATAGTGATGATTGTAGTAATGATATCATTGATGGTTGTGATAATTACACTGCTACTAATAATAATGATGATCACGAAAATTATAGAATGATAATGATAATGGTATTAGAAATAGTAATAATAATGATGATAACAGCAATGATGATGATGATAATAATAATAATAATAATAATAATCATAATAATAATAATGATAATGATAATAATAGTGATAATAATGATATTGATGATAATGATGATAATGACAATAGTAATAATAATATTGACAATAATCATGTCAATGATAATAATGATAATGATACTAATAAAGGTTATAATACTGGCAATGTTAAAAATGATAATAGTGATAATGATATAAATGACAATAATGATAATGATATTAATGATAATTATTATAATCATAAGAAATGATAATGATAATAAAATAATATTGATGATATAAATGATAATGAAATGAAATACAATAATCATAATCATAATCATAAAAATTTATAATGATAATGATAATAATGATGATAACGATAATAATATTGATTATGATAATGATAATAACAATAATAGCAATAATAATGATCACTATTACGACAATAATGATAATGACTGAAATGATGAGGATACTGCTACTACTACTACTACTAATAGTAATAGCAATAATAATAATGATGCTGCTGATGATCTCAATCAAAGTGAAATACCTGTAAAATGTCTTCTTGGAAACCCTCTTGAGTAACTCTCCCAAGAAAGTTGATCCACTTCGCCAGCCGGTCCAGAGTAAGACGACTTTCTGTTTCTCCTTTGTCTCCTTTGGTTCGTCCTTCGTCGTCTTCTCCCCTTCCTTTACTTCTTCTTCCCCTTTCGTCGTCCCTTCGTCGACCGATTCTTCCTCGTCTCTTCGTTCTTCCACTGTTTCTTCTTCTTCTTCTTTTTCTTCGATTCCTTCCCAGTAGTCGTCGTCTTCCGCAGAGCCTCCGGAACTGTCCGTGTAAAAGTCGTCGTGGTGGTCGTCTTGGAAGAAGGGCGCCCGGAGGAGGTCGCTCTTCTCCCAGTGCCTGAGGGAGGCGCCTCTGAGAGTGGACAAGGTCACCAGCGCCGATAGAACAGAGATCAAGCTGATGACCTTCCAGGGTGAGCTGATTTTCCTGATCATGCTGGAAGGATAGAGGAAGGAATGATGTAGATAAGAATACTCACGAGAGAGAGGGAAACACACGTGAAAGAGCGCACGCGCGAACGCGTACAACAGGAACAACGAAGGGAAGAACAAGAAAACACACGAATATGCCGAAGGCCTTTTCGCTAATGCTTCGTCAGGGCATACATGATCCTGTTGCAATCTGTTCGTCATGAATTCCACGCACGAACGCGTCTACACACAAGAAAATATACAAATATGTGTCTCTGTGTGTATGATGGCACATGTATTCATCTCCCTATCTCTCTGTTCACACACATCTATATATATGTACATGCACACACACACACACACATATATATATATTATATATATATATATATATATATATATATATATATATATATATATATATATATATAAGAGGGGCGCTCAATAAAGATTTCCCCTGACCCACTTCCGCTTATCCTAGGAGGATAAAGATACAATCTCTATAGGCCATGTGCTGATTTCCAATGCTTCACTCAACATACTCTCTGCAACAGCAGTGAAAATATAACCCAGTGGATGAATTGACAGCAACTTATGGGGAGGATGACCCACCATATGACGTTAAGGATTAGCATCGCCAGTTCAGGTGTGGTCGGAGAACGGCCCCTATCCCTGGGCTCTCAGGATGATCATACCTTTCCAGAAGCAAGAACGAGTCCATTGTTCCAAGGCTCTTTTAGCCATGTGCCAAGAAAAGCAGGATGATATTTTTGACAGACGTATTGTGCAGGAGGAAACGTGAGTCCATCACTATGATCCAGAAAATAAGACCCAGTTCAGAACAGTGGGAGCACTTTGACTCACCATCCCCCAAAATGGTATGTATCACATCCACGGCAGGCAAAGGTCCTCCTCATAGACTTATGGGACCAGCATGGACTAGTGATGATGGATTTCCTGGCAAAGGCTACTTCAATTACAGCAGCTTACTACGCTTCACTGCCACAATAATTGCGGGAGGCTATTCAAACCAATGTTAACCAAAGACGGCTGCCTCATACAAGACAACGTCCCAGTTCAAACTCTCACATTGTCCTGATAGAAGTGCGGTCCTGTGGCTACGACATCCTCATCCTTCTTATTCTCCTGACCTTCACCATCTGATGCATCTCTTTCCGTCCATGAAATCATTTTTTTTTTTGAAGGACAAACGTTTCCAGTCCATGAAGTCATTTTTTTTTTGAAGGACAAACGTTTCCAGTCCATGAAGTCATTCTTTTTAAGGACAAAAATTTCCAGTCCACGAAGCCATTATTTTTAAGGATAAACGTTTCCAAGGTGATTTCTGAGGTCAATTTATGGCTACAAACACAACCTGCCCACAACTGCATAAAAAGATGGGAAAAGTGTGTCATTCTTGGTGGAACTTCTGGAGAAAAAGACGAATAACTAGACGACGTTTCATTCCTGTACGTCCATGGGAAACGACTTTGGGGAAATCTTCAATGAGCGCCTCTCGCACATGTATGTGTGTGTGTGTGTGTGTGTGTGTGTGTGTGTGCAGAAGGCTTGCAAAACCTATCCTTAAAGTCACAGACGACTCACTGCCGCCGTGATAATGTAACATTCACTATAGTATCGTTTTGTGATTTTATTCTACACATAGATGGCTCCATGGAGTAAATTAGTAGACCCTCTGACCTCACCTGATTTCATTTCCCATAGTTCTCGTTTTCTTTAGATAATGTTATCAATATCGATGTTGTTATTATTATAGTATAATTATTATAACATTATCAATATTACGACAAAAACTATATATATATTTCCGAAAATCAAAGAAAATGGCAAATCGGGGAGAGAAAGCGCTAGTGGAGCCATCTGTGGGCATGGCATGGAAGTACGTCCCATCCTCTGAGTCAAGACACAATGACGAAAAAGACAAAGAAGACTCAAACACAATTACGAATCAGAGAAAATACACCAAGAAAATCCTGAGAGAAATAACGCCCCTAAAAACGGTAGATTGAGCCAAAGTGGGCGTGAATCTTCAGAGGCTAGCCGAAGGAACCCGAAAGATCCATTTTCCCAGAGGCTCGGTCGGGCGGCTCCGGGGGAAGAGACCAAGCGCCCTCGCCTCACTCAGCCATGCAGTCACCTCGAGGGAAAAAAGCATCACACTTTCGATGGCTAGACTTGCACGTATGCAAATTTTCCCGGTGTGGTACAAGCAAAAAGACGTCGATTTAAATATCATGTTTTTTTTCATCTTCCTTTTCAAAATGATTTATGAAATTTAAATATGCGATAATCTTCTGGCGTATGTAATATCACAAACTTTCGGACGAAATGATTTACATGAGGGACATATCCCGCATATGTACATGCAGATATATATGTGTATGTGTGTGTGTGTGTGTATGTATATACATATATACATATATATGTATATATATGTATGAACATACATACATACATACATACATATATATATATATATATATATATATATATATATATATATATATATATGTATGTATGTATATATATAGGTATGTTATATATATATATATATATATATATATATATATATATATATATATATATTGATACATATATGCATATATATATATAGACATACATATTTATATATATAGACACACACATGTATGCATATATATATATATATATATATATATATATATGTATATATATTTATATATATATGTATATATATATATATATAGACACACACACACATATATGTATATATGTACGGATACATGTATGCATATATATATATATATATATATATTGATATATATATATATATATATATATGTATATATATATATATATATATATCTATATATATATAAATATATATATACATATATATATATATGTATATATACATACACACACACACACACACACACACACACATATATATATATAAATAAACATATATATATATATATATACACATATATTGATACATATATGCATATATATATATATATGTATATATATATATATGCATATGCATATATATATATATATATATATATATATATATATATATATATATAT
>NC_091559.1:41717767-41720267 GCF_042767895.1 Penaeus vannamei | reverse complement strand
TAAGTGGTAGGTGGTAATGAGGTTATTAAGGAGATAATGAGGGTAAGTGGTAGGTGGTAATGAGGTTATTAAGGAGATAATGATGGTAAGTGGTAATGAGGTTATTAAGGAGGTAATGAGAGTTTGTAATGGGTTGTAATGAGGTTGTAAGGAGATAATGAGGGTAAGTGTTAGGTGGTAATGAGTTTATTAAGGAGATAATGAGGGTGGTAATGAGGTTGCTAAGGAGATAATGAGGGTGGTAATGAGGTTATTAAGGAGATAATGAGGGTGGTAATGAGGTTATTAAGGAGATAATGAGGGTAAGTGGTAGGTGGTAATGGTGTTATTAAGCAGTTAATGAAGGTAAGTGGTAATGAGGTTAGTAAGGACATAATGAGGGTGGTGATGAGTTTATTAAGCAGATAATGAGGGTGAGTGGTAGGTGGTAATGATGTTATTAAGCAGTTAATGAAGGTAAGTGGTAATGAGGTTATTAAGCAGATAATGAGGGTAAGTGGTAATGAGGTTATTAAGGACATAATGAGGGTAAGTGGTAGGTGGTAATGAGGTTATTAAACATATAATGAGGGTAAGTGGTAATGAGTTTATTAAGCAGATAATGAGGGTAAGTGGTAGGTGGTAATGATATTATTAAGCAGTTAATGAGGGTAAGTGGTAATGAGGTTATAAAACAGATAATGATGGTAAATGGTAATGAGGTTATTATGGACATAATGAGGGTACGTGGTAGGTGGTAATGATGTTATTAAGCAGTTAATGAGGGTAAGTGGTAATGAGGTTATTAAGCAGACAATGATAGTAAGTGGTAATGAGGTTATTAAGGACATAATGAGGGTAAGTGATAGGTGGTAATGTTGTTATTAATCAGTTAATGAGGGCAAGTGGTAATGAGTTTATTAAGCAGATAATGAGGGTGAGTGGTAGGTGGTAATGATATTATTAAGCAGATAATGAGGGTAAGTGGTAATGAGGTTATTAAGCAGATAATGATGGTAAATGGTAATGAGGTTATTAAGGACATAATGAGGGTAAGTGGTAGGTGGTAATGAGGTTATTAAACAGATGAGGAAAAGTGGTAATGAGGTTATTAAGGACATAATGAGGGTGAGTGGTAGGTGGTAATGAGGTTATTAAACAGATAATGAGGGTAAGTGGTAATGAGGTTATTAAGCAGATAATGAGGGTAAGTGGTAATGAGGTTATTAAGCAGATAATGATGGTAAATGGTAATGAGGTTATTAAGGACATAATGAGGGTTAGTGATTAATGGATATAAGGATTTAAAATTTCACATTAAGGATAAATAATAATTAGTAATGAGGATAGCAAGCTGTTTGTGAGGATGATGGTTCGATGGTAATGAGGATATTGAAATGATATTAGAGATGAAGGAAATAAAGTAACGAAGATATTAATGCAACGCTGACGAAAAATATATAAAAGAAGATATTTGGTTTATATATATAAATATTTAAATATTTATATAAAAATATTTAAATATTTATATAAAAAGTTTAAATATATAAAAAAAGATTTGGTTTGACGTCATTTCAAAAGTTATTTAATGAGAGGCAATGTTAAAGAAAGTAAATAAACGTGACTTTCTATCGATTTTTGAACCTCTGACGTCATTAGTATTCATAACAAAATCCCAAAGGAAATATCTAAAAAAATGATCTAAAAAAATGATGAAAAAATAAATATCTAAAAATAAATAAAAATAAATAAATAAATGAAAAATGAATAATAATAATAATGATAAGCATCAGCACCAAGATAGTTAAAACCCACCTAGTTATCTGGTTTCGTTTCAGTCATTATTGCCTATTTTTTTCGATTTTTTCCATTCTTATTTACCTATTCATTATTGTTATTATCATCATTGGCATTATTATCATAACGATGATAACGATTATAAAAATAATAGTACTGATAATAATTACATTATCAGTATTATTACTATTGTTATTGTTACTATTATGATCAATGTTATGATGATTATAATTCTTTTATTAATATCATATTTATTATCAATACTTTCATCATCATCATTACAGTTTTTCTTTTTAATTTTCTCATCATTACAATAGCTGCCGTCCTCTGATTACAACATTAAGAGAGAAAAAAAAAACAGTCTATATTATGTTCCTAACAAAGCTATGACCAGCTCCAAAGTAGTTTAATATAATATGAATAAACAACGGAATAAATATAAAAAAATACATGAATACATTAACAAGAAGATAAAGGAAAAACAACAGAATGATACACACACACACACACACGCGCACACACACACACACACACACACACACACACACACACACACACACACACACACACACACACACACACACACACACACACACACACACACACACACACACACACACACACACACACACACAAAAATATATTGGCCTGAGCTTAATCCTCATGGGTCTCCAGCTGATTGTAGAAATTCATTATTATTATGAAGCAAATTAGTTATGCGCTT
>NC_091559.1:41685267-41690267 GCF_042767895.1 Penaeus vannamei | reverse complement strand
CACCACATAGTCACTACACCTTCACTTCACTTTCTCAGTAGAACATAACCATTAATATCCCACCTATCACTCAATCACAACACATTCTTGTATAGTGACACAACCAACTTACTATCACTCACTATCACAAAGTCACCATCAAGTCGTCTCTTCACCACACATTGCAACCTAACCGTCACTATGCCACTGTCATGTCTGCAATGTATAATACATGTCATACCTTGCCATACACTTCCTTTGAGGCGATACTCGTCCGTCTCGCTTTTAAATCAGTCAATAAATTTGATGAAATTCGTAATTCCATAATTAATTAGGGAGATTAGCTCTTCTATTAAACCTAGACCTCACTATTGTTCTATTTTTGGACTACGAGGCGGTATTCTAGAAGCACAAATTTCTATTAATGATGGTCATGTTGATAATATTAATAATAATATTGATGATAACAATAATAATGATGAAAATTATAATGATAATAACAAGGATAAAAATAACAGCAATAACAACAATAATGATAATGATAATGATGATGATAATAATAATCATCATAATAAAGTAATAATAATAATAATAAAAATAACAGTAACAACAACAACAACAATAACAATAATAATAACAATACAAATAATGATAATGATGATAATAATGATAATGATGATAAAAACACAAATAATGATAATAATAATAATAATAATAATAATGATAATTACAATAATAAATATAACAGTAATAACAACAATAATCATGATAATGATAATGCCGATGCTGATAATTATAAAAACGATAATAATAATAATAATAATAATAATAATAATAATAATAATAATAATAATGATAAAAGTAATAATAATGATAATATTAATAATGATAATAATAATAGTAATAATAATAATGATAATAATAATTATAAAACAACAAAAAGGGTCAAGAGGTGAGATAATTTGCATATTTTAATTGGATCACCTCACATCGCAGAGAAGATTCACTCTACAGCTATTCCCAGAGCGGCGCGAACTCTCTCTTCCCTTTGTTATAAAAAACGGAATAACTTTCTTTTATATTTCGTTAATCCCAATTCGCTTGCGGAGAGTGTGAAGCGGGGTTGCAGATGAGTGAAGTTGGGAGGAAGAGGGAGAGGGAGGGAGGGTGGGAGAGAGAGAGAGAGAGGGATATATATATATATATATATATATATATATATATATATATATATATATATATATATATATATATATGTATGTATATATATACATATATATATATATATATATATATATATATATATATATATATATATATATATATATACTGAGAGTGAGAGAAAGAAAGAGAGAGAGAGAGAGAGAGAGAGAGAGAGAGAGAGAGAGAGAGAGAGAGAGAGAGAGAGAGAGAGAGAGAGAGAGAGAGAGAGAGAGAGAGAGAGTGAGATAGAGAGAGCAAAACAGAGAGAGAGAGAGAGAGAGAGAGAGAGAGAGAGCGATAGATAGAGAGACAAATAGATAGAGAGATAGATAGATAGATAGAGAGGGAAGGAGAGCAAGACGAATAAGAAAAACAAAGGTAGAAATATCGGCAAAATAAGAAAAAAGAATAAAAAAAACATACACATAAAATGAATAACATAAAAATAAATCGAACAGAAAAAATACTAGATAAAGATGTATAGAAAAAAAGGAAAAAAAGCATGAAAGAAAATTACGGCATTGTTAAGAAAGAAAATTAAAAAGTAAAAATAAAAATAGCATCAATATTATCAACTACATACAAATTCAACAGCGAATAACTTGTTTAAAGATCAACAACATCATTTCTAAACTACAACAACCCACTTTAAAATAACTAACAACTGACGCTTTTTGATCCCCGACACTGTTACCAATAAAGATGAATTAGGAAAAGTTTATTACGTCTATAAATAGCCATCTCTTATCTTATAAATACCATGATTCATAATGACTAGTATTTCATCAACCATAAACGTTATTCTAATGTTCATGCAGATCGATATTTCGTTCATTTCCTGCCTATGACATGAGGTGAATTCTGTCATATCTACGACACTATATCTCCATCATAGACAGGATATAGCCTGTTTTAATTAAATATATATTACTATAACGCTTGTAACAACTACAGTACAGTATCATCGTTCGTCATAGACTTTTTTTTGAATTTTGAACATTGTGAACTGTTCTCGTAAATGTACACAACTCGCGGTAAAATGTGACACTATATCAGAGGCATCATACAAAGTGCCCCATCATACAGAGTCATGAAAACGTAATGGACTGGCAGTACTTGAATTTGTAGCACATGTAATAAATAAACAGATAAATAAATAAATGAATATACAAATACATACATACATATATGCACACACACACACACACACACACACACACACACATACACACACACACACACACATACACACACACACACACATATATATATATATATATACATATATATATACATATATATATATATATATATATATATATATATATATATATATATATATATATATATATACATACATATACACACACACACACACACACACACACACACACACACACACACACACACACACACACACACACACACACACATATATATATACATATATATATATATAATATATATATATATATATATATATATATATATATATGCATACATACATACTTATATACGTATGTACAGTTACGAAGAAAAATATCGTTAGGAAATCCTGCTAAATATTTTGACACAAGCAACGATACTTTCTGAAATATAGTTGTTAAAGCTACTATACTGTTAGCATCCCTGAATCTCCAACTGCATCAGGGTATGTAAAGCTTATCTGAATATTGCAAGACATATTCCACCTCTCACAGGAATAAAATCATCATCTCACAGTGAATCCACATCAATTTCGAAACGATTATTCGAGACTTGAACGTAACGAATTGGAAACCCAAAATAGGAAGCCTTCAGTAACATAAGGTTCAGTTCGATAATGAATGTTTCGACAACTCTCCTCCTTACGATGGTTTTCTGTGCAGCTGTACGCACACACGCGCGCGCACACACACATACATACACACACGCACAAACGCACACACACATACACACGCACACACATACACACGCACACACATACACATACACACATACACACACACACACACACACACACACACACACACACACATACACACACACACACATACACATACATACATACATACATACATACATACGCTCACACATACACACACGAACACTCACACACACACACACACATTTTTTCCCTCTCTCTCTCTCTTTTTGTTGTTTTTTTTTCAATTTCTTTCCCGGCATTTCGCAGAATTATTACCATAAAAGCAGATCTTAACATCCAGTATGAACTATCACAGATACAAACACACACACAAACGAAAACTTATGCACAAACACCACAAACAAACACACACGCACAAACGCAAACTTATGCACAAACACACACAAACAAACACACACAAACGCAAACTTATGCACAAACACCACAAACATACACACACACACAAACGCAAACTTATGCACAAACACACACACACAAACTTATGCACAAACACAAACAGACAAACACAACCACCCATTTAGTTAAGGCACCGACCGTTAGTGCGGTAGCGAGGTCTCGTTTCGCAGTGGTTAGTCGCACTCCTCTGCCATGCTAATCAAATTCAAAATGGTCTACATTAATCACTATTGGATTTGGGGGATGACCCTTATGTCTGGCTGTTACTTACGGTTTGCGGCAGCGGGAGGGCAGGTGCGGTCTGTCTTTGTCTGTGGTCCGTGATTCGGTCTCGCTGTCTTGGGTTGTCCGTTTGGGTCTGAACTCTGTCTGTTTGGGTGTCTTTAGGTCTTTTTTTTCTGTTTCTGTCGGTTTCTCGGTCTCTTTGTTTTCTCGCTTCTCCTTCTCTGTCTCTGTCTCTCACTCACTCTCTCTCTCTCTCTCTCTTTGTCTGTCTCTCTCCCTCTCTCTCTTTTTGTCTGTCCCTCTCCCTCTCTCTCTCTTTGTCTGTCTCTCTCTCTCTCTCTTCTTTCCCTCCCTCCTATCATATTATATCTCTCTCACTCTTCCTCCTATCATATATCTCAGTCAATCATGCCTTAAAATCTGTTTTCTCTCGCTCCCTCATCCTTTCACTCTTTCACTTCTCTCTCTCAGACACAATTAAAAATCCCAAAACATAGGAACTAACAACCCCCCCAAAAAAAAGAAAAAAAGAAAAAAAAATTAACATCATATCAATCCAATTAAGTATTTTTTTCAATTCCTTCCTTCCTCCATTCATTCATTCTTTGATTTTTCTTTCTTTTTTAATTCCTTCGTATCTGTTCTTCTTTTCTTTCATTCATTCTTTCACTTTTCTTTCTTTTTCAATTCCTTCCTTCATCCATTCCTTTCTTTCTCTTTCTTCCTTCCTTTTTCAATTGCTTCCTTCCAATATTCTTTTATATTTCTTCATTCCTCCATTCATCCCATCTTTTCTCTTTCTTCTCTTTTCAATTCTTTCCTTCCTCCATCCATCCCTTCTCTTCTCTCTCTTCCTACCTCCATCCACCCCTTCTTCTCTCCTTCTTCCTTCCTCCATCCATCCCTTCTCTTCTCTCTCTTTCTTCCTCCATCCACCCCTTCCTTTCTCTTTCTTCCTACCTCCATCCATCCCTTCTTTTCCCTCCCTTCCTTCCTCCATCCCTTCTTTTCCCTTCCTTCCTCTCTCCCTCCATCCATTCTTTTCCCTTTCTTCCTTCCTCCATCCATCCCTTCTTTTCCCTTCCTTCCTACCTCCATTCATCCTTCTTTTATTTTTCTTCCCTTTTTAATTCCTTCCTTCCTCCATCCATCCCTTGCTTTTCCCTTTCTCCTTCCCCTACCTCCATCCATCCCTTCTTTTCCCTCCCTTCCTTCCTTCCTCCATCCATTCTTTTCCCTTCCTTCCCTCCCATCCCACCCCTCCCTTTCT
>NC_091559.1:41665267-41672767 GCF_042767895.1 Penaeus vannamei | reverse complement strand
AAGTGAGAGAGAGAGAGAGAGAGAGAGAGAGAGAGAGGGAAAGAGAGAGAGAGAGAGAGAGAGAGAGAGAGAGAGAGAGAGAGAGAGAGAGAGAGTGCACTACACCGCACACTCGAAAGCCACAGGTGCTGCCCCTGGAGAAGCCTAATGGTGAGATAATTCTTTGGAAATGTAGACATTTTTTTTTATTCACACACACACACAATGTACATACCCATGAGGAAGGAATACACGTGCTTGTCGATACCCCCTCCCAACTTACGTACACGCACATGGCATTAGTACGAACACATACGCATTTACGCACACGCACATAAACACATACACGCATTCACATAGACACATACACAAAAACCAACCCATACCTAAACACACACAAAAACCAAACAAACGCACACACACACAGACACATACACAAAAAACCAACCCATACCTAAAGGCACACAAAAAACAAACGCACACACACAGTCACATACACAAACACACACATATACCTAAACACACACAACAAACAAACGCACACATACATATACACAAGCACACACACACACACACACATACCTAAACACACACAACAAACAAACGCACACACATCCAAGCACGCAAAGACACACACACAACAAACACACACACACACCCAAGCACACACAACAAACAAACGCACACACATCCAAGCACGCAAAGACGCACACACACAACAAACACACTCACACACACCCAAGCACCTAAACACACACGCAGTAACACAGAAACCCTCCGCTCACCCTTAAATATTAACGTATCCTCCAGAACTAACATCAACTAACATTAACATTAAGAACAGTGACATAACAATCATAGTAATTTGACAGAATATTAACAGTAAGTAAGGATGTTGATTGATGATGACGCTAATGATATAATTGGATGATGATAATTGCGATAAGAGCAATAATTAAAAAATATATAATTATAGTGGTATGCATCGGCGAATTTTTACCAATTGAAGCACATTCCTCAATAATTAATTCACTTGGATTATTCATTTATGTCATATGCACATATGTGTGTAAAGGTTTGTGTGTCTCTCTCTCTCTCTCTCTCTCTCTCTCTCTCTCTCTCTCTCTCTCTCTCTTTCTCTCTATATATATATATATATATATATATATGTGTGTATGTGTGTGCTTTGTGTGTGTTCATATACTATATATATAAATATATATATATATATATATATATATACTTATGCATATATATATATATATATATATATATATATATATATATATATATATATATATGTATGTATATATATATATATATATATATATATATATATATATATATATATATATATATATTTATATATACATAGACACACACCACACACACACACACACACACACCTACACACACACACACACACACACACACACACACACACACACACACACACACACACACACACACACACACACACACACACACGCACCCCCCCCCACACACACGCACCCCCCCCACACACACACAGACACACACATACATTCATATATATGTGTGTTTACGACTCGTCTGTTGATTCTATCGATGATCATATATTTGAGGATATCGAATCTCCGAGACGCAATCAAAAGATTCACTTTTAATGCAAAATCAAATTGTTCTCATTAAACTAAAAATAAATAATTTTTACAATATCTTGCTTCTTTTCACGAAATTTTTCTTCTTTTCACAATATTTTTCTCCTCTTCACAATATTTTTCTCCTTTTCACAATATTTTTCTTTTTTTCACAATATTTTTCTTTTCACAATGTCTTCTTTTCACGATATTTTTCTTCTTTTCAAAATATCTTTCTTCTTTTCACAATATTTTTCTCCTTTTCACAATGTCTTCTTTTCACAATATTTTCTTCTTTTCACAATATTTTTCTTTTCTCAATATCTTTCTTCTTTTCATAATATCTTTATTTTTTCACAATATTTTTCTTCTTTTCACAATATCTTTCTTCTTTTCACAATATTTTTCTTTTTTTTCACAATATCTTTCTTCTTTTCACAATATTTTTCTTCTTTTCAAAATGTTCATCTTTCTCCTTTTTCTTTTTTCTTTCTCTTCATCATCGTAACTATCTTCTGTTTCAGCTTTCGTCTTTTTTTCCCTTCTCCTTCTCCTCCTCTGCCCTCCCCACCTCCTACTCGTTTCCGTCCTCGTCCTCCTCCTACTCCTCCTCCTTCCCCTCTTTCTCCACCTCCTCCTCCTCCTTCCTCTCCTCTTTCTCCTCTTCCTCCTCCATCTCCTGCTACTCCATCTTCCCCCTTCCTCTTCACTCACCCTCTTCTTCCCTTTCTTTTAATATCCTCCTTCCTTATTTCTTTCCTTATCCTTCTTCTCCTTATCCTCTTCCTCTTTCTTTTTTATCCTTCTTCCTCCCTTCCTTATTTCTATCCTTCTACCCTTCTTTCTCCCAATCCTTTCATCCTTCTTTTCCTTATTTTTTCTTATCCTTTTTTCTTCCCTTCCTTCTGTCTATCCATCTTCCCTTATTTCTCCCTGTTCTTTTAAACCTTCATTTTTCGCACTTTTACCTTTTTCTCTATTTCCATTTTCTTATCCTTTCATCTTTCTTCCTATCCTTCTTTTTGATTTACCCCTCTTTCTCTTATTCTATTTTCATCCTCTTCTATCTTTCTTTCTTCCATCCTTCGCTTATTTACCTCTTCTTTCATTCTTCTTCCTATCCTTCTAAATTGTTCTTTTCTTCCTTATCCTTCGTCATTTTACCCTTCTTTCAATTCTTCTTCCACATTTCTGTCTTTCTTTCTTCCTATCCTTCGCTTTATTTACCTCTTTCATTCTTTCTTCCATCCTTCTACCGTTCTTTCTTCCTATCCTTCGCTTATTTACCCTTCTTTCTATTCTTCTTCCTATCCTTCATACCTTTCTTTATTCTTATCCTTCGCTTATTTACCCTTCTTTCTATTCTTCTTCTTATCCTTCATACCTTTCTTTATTCTTATCCTTCGCTCTATTAGCTTCGGAGCTTCGATTTGATGGCGAAAGAAAGGTCAAAGGATTCTTAAGTCACCAAAGTGAAAGGAAAATTAAATGGTTCCTTTAAACTCGTATCCCGCCACAGGAAACAAGCTGCTGGAATGGCTATCATCGTGTTTGTTTAAAGCCCTTCGTTGTTTGCTTGTTTGTTGTGGTTTTATTGTTTGGTTATTGTTTGTGTAAGTATCTCTTCTCTTCCTATCCTTCGCTTATTTCCCCTTCTTTCTATTCTTCTTCCTATCCTTCATACCTTTCTTTATTCCTATCCTTCGCTTATTTACCCTTCTTTCTATTCTTCTCCCAATCCTTCTACCTTTCTTCCTATCCTTCGCTTATTTACCCTTCTTTCTATTCTTCTTCCTATCCTTCATACCTTTCTTTATTCCTATCCTTCGCTTATTTACCCTTTCTTTTCTTTATTCTTCTTTCTCATCCTTCTACCTTTCTTTTTCCCTATCCTTCGCTTATTTTACCCTTCTTTCTATTCTTCTTCCTCTTCTTATTTACCCTTCTTTCTATTCTTCTTCCTAGCCTTCTACCGTTCTTTCTTCCTATCCTTCGCTTATTTACCCTTCTTTCTATTCTTCTCCCAATCCTTCTACCTTTCTTCCTATCCTTCGCTTATTTACCCTGCTTTCTATTCTTCTTCCTATCCTTCATACCTTTCTTTATTCCTATCCTTCGCCTATTTACCCTTCTTTCTATTCTTCTTTCTATCCTTCTACCTTTCTTTCTTCCTATCCTTCGCTTATTTACCCTTCTTTCTATTCTTCTTCCTCTTCTCTTATTTACCCTTCTTTCTATTCTTCTTCCTAGCCTTCTACCGTTCTTTCTTCCTATCCTTCGCTTATTTACCCTTCTTTCTATTCTTCTTCCTATCCTTCATACCTTTCTTTATTCTTATCCTTCGCTCTATTAGCTTCGGAGCTTCGATGTGATGGCGAAAGAAGCTCAAAGGAATCTTGTTCATAAATGCTAGAAAGGGAAAACCAAATGGTTCCTTAAATCCGGGTCCCGCTGTGAGGAAACAAGTCGCTGGAATGGCTAATGGTCGTGCTTGCTTTTGCGTTCTCGCTTGTTTGTTTGTTTCATAGGGTTTTGGTCGTTTGGTTATTAAGCTTGTGTGGGTTATCTTTAGGTTTGTTTGTTTGTTTGCTGTGGTTTTGGTTTTGTTTTGGGTTTTTGGTTGGTTGCTTGGGTATGTATTTGGGTTTAATGAGCCAGTTTGGTTTATTGTTGTTTCAGGCTTGTTTGTTTGTTGTGGTTTCAGCTTGGCTTGGTTTGGGTTATTAAAGTTTTGTTGTGGTTTTGTTTGTTTGTTATTTTGCTTGTGGGTGTATTCTTTCTTCCTAGTCCTTGCTTATTTACCCTTCTTTCTATTTTCCTTATCCTTCTACCGTTCTTTCTTCTATCCTTTCGCTTGTTTACCTTCTTATTCTTCTTCCATCCTTCATTACCTTTCTTTGTTCCTATCCTTCGCTTATTTAATCTTCTTCTTTCTATTCTTCTTCCCATCTCTTCTACCGTTCTTTTTCCATCTTCTGTGCTTATTGCATCTTCTTTTCTATTCTTCTTCCTATCCTTCTACCGTTCTTTCTTCCTATCCTTCGCTTATTTACCCTTCTTTCTATTCTTCCTATCCTTTATACCTTTCTTCCTATCCTTCGCTTATTTACCCTTCTTTATATTCTTCTTCCTATCCTTCGCTTATTTACCCTTCTTTCTATTCTTCTTCCTATCCTTCTACCTTTCTTCCTTCCTATCCTTCGCTTATTTACCCTTCTTTCTATTCTACCTTTCTTTCTTCCTATCCTTCGCTTATTTACCCTTCTTTCTATTCTTCCTATCCTTTATACTCTTTCCTGTCCTTTTGCTTATTTACCCTTCTTATATCTTTTTCCTTCCTATCCTTCGCTTATTTACCCTTCTTTCTATTCTTCTTCCTATCCTTCTACCTTTCTTCCTTCCTATCCTTCGCTTATTTACCCTTCTTTCTATTCTACCTTTCTTTCTTCCTATCCTTCGCTTATTTACCCTTCTTTCTATTCTTCTTCCTATCCTTCATACCTTTCTTTATTCTTATCCTTCGCTCTATTAGCTTCGGAGCTTCGATGTGATGGCGAAAGAAGCCCAAAGGATTCTTAAGTTACCAAAGTGAAAGGAATATTAAATGGTTCCTTAAATCCGGGTCCCGCTGCGAGGAAACAAGTCGCTGGAATGGCTAATGGTCGTGTTTGCTTGCGTCTTTCGGTTGTTTGCTTGTTTGTTGTGGTTTTGGTTTGTTTGGTTGGTTGCTTGTGTGGGTGTATCTTTTGGTTGTTTGCTTGTGTGTTGTGGTTTTGGTTTGTTTGGTTGGTTGCTTGTGTGGGTGTATTGGGTTTGTTTGTTTGCTTGTTTGTTGTGGTTTTGGTTTGTTTGTTTGTTGTGGTTTTGGTTTGTTTGGTTGGTTGCTTGTGTGGGTGTATTGGGTTGGTTTGTTGTATCTCTTTGTTATTTTGCTTGTTTGGTTATGGTTTGGTTTTGTCATTCAGGTGGGGTATCTTTCGGTTGCTTGCTTGTTTGTTGTGGTTTTAGCTTGCTTGTTGCTATGTAAATTTCTTTTTGGTTGGTTAGTCGTGTGCTGTGGTTTTTTGGTTTGTTTGGGTTGGTTGCTTGTGTTTATTGAAGGTTGGTCAGGGGGTTTGTGGTGTGTGTTTGCTTATACTGTTTGTGTGTGTGTGTGTGTTTTGTTTCTTTGGTTTAGCTTGCAGTCGGCTTTATGTTTGTTTGTGGTGTGTAGGTTATGGTATTGGTCATTGATTTGTTTATTTATGTGTCATGATTCATTTATTTGCTTAGTGTTTTGGGTAAGCTATTGTTTTTTGTTTATAGTTTTTTGTTTACGTTTTCTTTGTATGTGTGTGATTTTTACGCCTGTTTCGTTTTTTTATGTATGATTTAGGTGCACGTTTTTGTGTGTGTTTGTTTTGTTTGTTTATGAGTAGGATGTATCTCACGGTCTGGTTTTGTTGGCTGTATGCATATCCAGAAATTTGTTTTAAAAATATGTACTACTTTGAAATGTGTTGCTGCTTCTGTATTTATGTGTGTCATGATTGCACATTTATTTTTGTTAGTAAATGTTTACATTTGTGTTTGAGCGCACGTGTGTATGTACATATGCGAATGTCTCAAAGGACGATAGTAATATGTATTGAAATGAAAATTATTGTATTTTGATGACGTGTATTTGCGGTTTTCTGGTTGTAGTTGTATTACCACAAGCACGCGCTGTATCATTGAATACAACAGCATTAGCTTTCCAGTGTCAAGTATGACTATAAAGCCAATGAGGTATTTTGAGGACAATCAGGATCATATTATCCTTATTCGATTAAAGAAAATGATCCTTTAATCAACTAAACTCGACAAACAAACTGTTACCTCTCAATTAATAGTGGTTTCATTCAGTACCTTTCATGTTTTATCTACATCAAGTAGCCAGAACACTGCATGGGGTCAACTTTTGGGCGTGTCTGGCGGGCATGATGCAGCAGGTAATTTGTCTGACATTGTCCATTCTGAACTCTCTCAGATGTTTTGAACTATATGAACTTTATTTCAGTAAAATAACAATGTTTTGATTCAGCTTGATTTTTTTGTTCCCTTTTAGGGGTCCCCAGGGCCAAACGTGAGGAGTCCCCACAGACGTCCAGAGCCCTTTCCTATGCCTTATCATTCTCTACAAGATCCTGTACTCAGCAATTGGCAGCAAGTTCGTTCGACCTTCCTTGGCTGCTGCTCTATTAGGTGTCTGAGATGTATTTTTAAGGCTCATGTTATCAAAGGGGATAATGCAATGGTAATTTTACGCGGGGAACTTTTGGCTGGTTATTTTTTCACTGATTGAAGGCAAAGGAAAACTTGAGGGACTAATGTTTGCTTTGCATCTTCCTCTCTCGACTAAATATACCCGTAATGCAGCATCTCAGGTGTTGCTTCGCCGTTTCATCTCTCGCAATCTCCAAACGTGGTCTTCTATTTCATTATAACAGAGGCAGTATCAATAGCATCAATTTCTCAACTAAGCTAGAGCAGAGGATCTCGATTTTATGAAGATGTTCTCAGAAAGTTAGGCAGAACAGAGAACACAGGCGAATGTACTGACCTGCTGTAAAAGCTTTCGCAAGAATTCAATGAAGTATTTTCAGAAGGATTCGAGGGAGACTTCAGTTAATTCTATATAGGATTCATCACTTATTCCTCTTTGACACACCGTCTCCTGGAGAAGCTGAGCCAACTCTCCCTTGCAAGACACAGTCAAATATTGCGTTCAGTTCTGCGTTACCATGGCAATCACTGTTTATCTATAGCATCAAGTGGTCTTCCTGTACCAGATCTCGAAGCGAGCGGAGGCGAAGATCAAGTAAAAAGTTCATCAGCAACGTAATTACATTATAAACTAGCCTTTACGACGCGATATTCTGAA
>NC_091559.1:41657767-41660267 GCF_042767895.1 Penaeus vannamei | reverse complement strand
AGAGACAGACAGACAGAGACAGAGAGTGAGAGTGAGAGTTAGAGAGAGAGAGGATTTGTGGGATCCTCTGATCATCAGCATGTCCTCACAGACATAAAGTTAATAACTGAGCATTCAGAAGAAACCGTAAGGATCCCTTACCTCTGGGACCGTGCACATGGACCTCCTTCAGTGATGCCCTGGCCTCAACTGAGCGAAACAACCTCTTAAAAGGGGACATTGACAAACAAACGAAACACCACATACTTGACCTGTAGCATCAGTATGTCCCTCATCGGCAGCACAAAATAGGGGACTCTGACCAACTTTGGTTTGGTTATTGGCGCCGACAACCATCAGATCCTAAATATGATGTCTGGAAGCATTATAAAAAGACACCCCGCATCCCGGAACTTGTAACAACATCGTGCAGCTTGCAAAAATTGAAAAAAGTTAAACAATGGACATTCAAAAAGTGGGAAGATACGAGGAAGATGTTGCAACATGGGAATATTGTATCAAAAGTACGGCGGCCACTTATAAAGGATGCACAAAGAGTCAGAGTCAATAGTCTAATGCCTTCACTCAAGAACATGATGGCTACCTTGCAGGTAAAACCAAGGGCAAGGTTAATCTATTGGCAGAACATTTAGCCAATAAGATGCAAGCATGTAAACCCAGGTGCAATCCACCAGTTACTTTGATGAGGAAGAACCACACCAAAAAACTAATCATAATAGAAAAGTGTATGGTGTATAATCAGAAAACTGTGATCCCAAAAAGGCAACAGGTCCCGATCATATTAGCAAGCAGATTCCTAAAAGGTGTGCTCATCAGCTCGCTCTCCCTCGTTCAAAACTTTTCCAGACGTGTTTCACAAGAAAGTGGCCACCACTAAAAAAGCTTAGGTGGTACCTGTACATAAAACGAAGAGCCGAAGTGAAGCACTCATAGCTGACTAAATGATGGACTTCCTCGCCAAATACAGGCCTTTAAATTAGAGGCAATTCGGATGTCGGAAGGGACGTCCAACTGCTGATCTCTTGACACTATCCTCAACATGGAACCAAGCACTGGATGATCACCTTTCCATGTGTCATAGCACAGAAGCATTTGATCGTGTATGGCACCAAAGACTCCTGAAGAAACTGCGGGTCAGTGACATTGGGGGCAAAGACCTCAGCCTCCACAACAACAACCTTACTGGGCGATATCTCTACGTGGTTCACAATGGCACATCCTCTCAAGAACTCCCTATAGATGCTGGTGTTCCCCAAGGAAGTGTTCTGGGGCCATTGCTCTGGAATATGTATTTCAATAACCTTCTAAACCTCATCCCAGAAGCAAGGGCATATGCTGACGACTGCACTCTACATTTCACTTTTACCCAGGATGAAAGGGCAGAAGTTCAGCATCTTGTCCAGCAACGATTGGCAGACATTTCCATGTGGGATAAACGATGGCAAGACGTTTTTGCTCCTGAAAAGATCCAGATGATGACCATATCTAAGCTACGAGAAAAACCCAATCTGGAAGTCTCTATTAATGGTGAAAAATTATCAGAAAAATCGATCGTTGAGGTTTTGGGTATGAAATTTGACGAGGAAATGAGCTTCAAGGAACATGTGAAGGATCTGGCGTGGAGAGACGCTACGAAACTGGCTGCTCTCCGACGCATCTCTTCTTCCCTGAGTCCTGCAGGTTGCAAGATCCTCTACAAAGCACAGGTGAGACCTGCCCTCGAGTATGCTCTGCTAACGTGGATCTCTCTCTCTCTCTCTCTCTCTCTCTCTCTCTCTCTCTCTCTCTCTCTCTCTCTCTCTCTCTCTCTCTCTCTCTATCTCTCTCTCTCTCTCTCTCTCTCTCCCCCTCTCTCTCTCTCGCGTAGGTCCAACGCAGAGACTTCAACACCATCGGGACACAACACTGTACAAAGTTATATATTCTGGACACTCTCTGGCTCTTGGCACCTCGAGGAACTCCGATGCTTCGAACCTACGCCACCAGGGGCGCTCCAGGCGAATACAGTCTCTTTTTATCTCGGTTCAGAACCTCTTTTCCATCAGAAATTCTTCATACCTCGAATGACAAGGATCTGGAATGTCTTTATTACGTCAATTGACTCGCTGGAAAACAGTTCAACAGTCAGTCAAACTTTGCGAAATTTGCCAAACTTATTAACTTAATTTTACCGATACCAAAAAGGAGGAAGAGATAGATCGAAACAGGGGGGGGGGGGGAGAGTTAGAGGTTGGTAAAAATTGGGAAATAAGAGAAGAAAGGGAATGAGATAAAAAAAAAAAAAATAAGTAGATAGAGCGTGGGAAATAAAGGGGGAAAATGAAGAACTTGAAGAGGCAAGAGGAAAAGGAAGCACAAAAAATATATATATATAAATAAAAAATAAATAGACGAATAAATAAATAAAATAATAAATAAATAAATGAATAAATAAAAAAATAAAAAAACATAAAAATAAAAAAGAGAGACAGAGAAAACAAAGATAGAGAAACAAAGCGGT
>NC_091559.1:41635267-41642767 GCF_042767895.1 Penaeus vannamei | reverse complement strand
ATATGTATAAGCCAAAACATGCACCTACATATACAGGTATGCTCCTATATGTGTAGAGCAATATGTGTTTGTTTGTGTGCGTGGGGCATTTTACTCCGGAAATCCCGTATACCCTAACTGGAAACCCAATTAAAAAAATCGGAAATCCTTATGAAATTCTTTGGAAATTCGGAAATTTTCAGAGAATCACAAAAAAAAGAAAGAAAAAAATCTAAAACTCTCCCAAATGTACCATTCACAGTTTTTTTTTTGTGACAGTGCTAAAAATGTCTTGACAAATCGGTTGAAAAAGTTACATAAACTTCGACAAAAACCTGAGCAGTTAAAGAGTGCTATGTTGAGTCCGCTGCAAAGCAACTTTTCCTTATCTTAGCTGAGTTTAACTAATAAACATAACCTCGATCAGACGCAGAATATCTAACAATAATGCCAATTTTAGATTTAAGTAAATACCTGAAATGCCTATTTTAAACTTCCAAACCTTTCAAAAAATCGGACCAGTGGATCTATCAAAAATCTCTGACACTTTTTCGCAATTACATTCAAGTTTCAAGCAATTTGATTGGCATTTTGGGTATACAAAAGATTTTTTAGTACCTACCACTACTACGAAATCCGTTTTTGGAAAGCAGACTTTTACCGAAACAAAGTAAAAAAAAGAAAAAGAAAAGAAAAATGCCAGAGAAACGATTACGCATAAGTCAAGCAATAAGGTTTAATCTCGGTCTTGGAAAAGCCTTTTATCAATAAATCAATAGAACAGGATGTCATGAATCTATCTGCAAGGTCAAGTGAGGATACTCTAATTACCCAAATGTGTATTCCCGCATTTTTTTCAGACACAAGATTACTCCTTTTAAAATTATAAAATTTCCAAGTAATTGTGGGTATTTCTGGGAGTGAATTGGATCAAACAAATCTGCAAATCTGTCAGGAAATCCCTGGCAAATCCGTCTGGAAATCCGGAAATCCCTTGCAAATCCGTCTGGAAATCCGGAAATCCCTGGCAAATCCGTCTGGAAATCCGGAAATCCCTTGCAAATCCGTCTGGAAATCCGGAAATCCCTGGCAAATCCGTCTGGAAATCAGGAAATCCCTGGCAAATCCGTCTGGAAATCAGGAAATCCCTTGCAAATCCGTCTGGAAATCCGGAAATCCCTTGCAAATCCGTCTGGAAATCCGGAAATCCCTGGCAAATCCGTCTGGAAATCCGGAAATCCCTGGCAAATCCGTCTGGAAATCCCTTGCAAATCCGTCTGGAAATCCGGAAATCCCTGGCAAATCCGTCTGGAAATCAGGAAATCCCTTGCAAATCCGTCTGGAAATCAGGAAATCCCTGACAAATCCGTCTGGAAATCAGGAAATCCCTGGCAAATCCGTCTGGAAATCAGGAAATCCCTGGCAAATCCGTCTGGAAATCAGGAAATCCCTTGCAAATCCGTCTGGAAATCAGGAAATCCCTGGCAAATCCGTCTGGAAATCAGGAAATCCCTGGCAAATCCGTCTGGAAATCAGGAAATCCCTGGCAAATCCGTCTGGAAATCAGGAAATCCCTTGCAAATCCGTCTGGAAATCAGGAAATCCCTGGCAAATCCGTCTGGAAATCTGGAAATCCCTTGCAAATCCGTCTGGAAATCAGGAAATCCCTGGCAAATCCGTCTGGAAATCAGGAAATCCCTGGCAAATCCGTCTGGAAATCCGGAAATCCCTGGCAAATCCGTCTGGAAATCTGGAAATCCCTGGCAAATCCGTCTGGAAATCTGGAAATCCCTTGCAAATCCGTCTGGAAATCAGGAAATCCCTGGCAAATCCGTCTGGAAATCAGGAAATCCCTGGCAAATCCGTCTGGAAATCTGGAAATCCCTTGCAAATCCGTCTGGAAATCAGGAAATCCCTGGCAAATCCGTCTGGAAATCCGGAAATCCCTGGCAAATCCGTCTGGAAATCAGGAAATCCCTGGCAAATCCGTCTGGAAATCAGTAAATCCCTGGCAAATCCGTCTGGAAATCAGGAAATCCCTTGCAAATCCGTCTGGAAATCCGGAAATCCCTTGCAAATCCGTCTGGAAATCCGGAAATCCCTGGCAAATCCGTCTGGAAATCCGGAAATCCCTGGCAAATCCGTCTGGAAATCGGGAAATCCCTTGCAAATCCGTCTGGAAATCTGGAAATCCCTGGCAAATCCGTCTGGAAATCGGGAAATCCCTGGCAAATCCGTCTGGAAATCAGGAAATCCCTTGCAAATCCGTCTGGAAATCGGGAAATCCCTGGCAAATCCGTCTGGAAATCAGGAAATCCCTTGCAAATCCGTCTGGAAATCGGGAAATCCCTGGCAAATCCGTCTGGAAATCAGGAAATCCCTTGCAAATCCGTCTGGAAATCCGGAAATCCCTGGCAAATCCGTCTGGAAATCGGGAAATCCCTGGCAAATCCGTCTGGAAATCAGGAAATCCCTGGCAAATCCGTCTGGAAATCCGGAAATCCCTGGCAAATCCGTCTGGAAATCAGGAAATCCCTGGCAAATCCGTCTGGAAATCAGGAAATCCCTGGCAAATCCGTCTGGAAATCAGGAAATCCCTGGCAAATCCGTCTGGAAATCAGGAAATCCCTGGCAAATCCGTCTGGAAATCAGGAAATCCCTGGCAAATCCGTCTGGAAATCCGGAAATCCCTGGCAAATCCGTCTGGAAATCAGGAAATCCCTGGCAAATCCGTCTGGAAATCAGGAAATCCCTGGCAAATCCGTCTGGAAATCAGGAAATCCCTTGCAAATCCGTCTGGAAATCAGGAAATCCCTGGCAAATCCGTCTGGAAATCAGGAAATCCCTGGCAAATCCGTCTGGAAATCCGGAAATCCCTTGCAAATCCGTCTGGAAATCCGGAAATCCCTGGCAAATCCGTCTGGAAATCTGGAAATCCCTGGCAAATCCGTCTGGAAATCTGGAAATCCCTGGCAAATCCGTCTGGAAATCAGGAAATCCCTGGCAAATCCGTCTTGAAATCAGGAAATCCCTTGCAAATCCGTCTGGAAATCAGGAAATCCCTGGCAAATCCGTCTGGAAATCAGGAAATCCCTGGCAAATCCGTCTGGAAATCAGGAAATCCCTTGCAAATCCGTCTGGAAATCGGGAAATCCCTTGCAAATCCGTCTGGAAATCAGGAAATCCCTGGCAAATCCGTCTGGAAATCAGGAAATCCCTGGCAAATCCGTCTGGAAATCAGGAAATCCCTTGCAAATCCGTCAGGAAATCAGGAAATCCCTGGCAAATCCGTCTGGAAATCAGGAAATCCCTGGCAAATCCGTCTGGAAATCCGGAAATCCCTGGCAAATCCGTCTGGAAATCCGGAAATCCCTGGCAAATCCGTCTGGAAATCCGGAAATCCCTGGCAAATCCGTCAGGAAATCAGGAAATCCCTGGCAAATCCGTCTGGAAATCAGGAAATCCCTGGCAAATCCGTCTGGAAATCAGGAAATCCCTTGCAAATCCGTCTGGAAATCAGGAAATCCCTGGCAAATCCGTCTGGAAATCAGGAAATCCCTGGCAAATCCGTCTGGAAATCCGGAAATCCCTGGCAAATCCGTCTGGAAATCTGGAAATCCCTGGCAAATCCGTCTGGAAATCCCTGGCAAATCCGTCTGGAAATCAGGAAATTCCTGGCAAATCCGTCTGGAAATCTGGAAATCCCTGGCAAATCCGTCTGGAAATCAGGAAATCCCTTGCAAATCCGTCTGGAAATCAGGAAATCCCTTGCAAATCCGTCTGGAAATCCCTGGCAAATCCGTCTGGAAATCAGGAAATCCCTGGCAAATCCGTCTGGAAATCGGGAAATCCCTTGCAAATCAGTCTGGAAATCGGGAAATCCCTTGCAAATCCGTCTGGAAATCCGGAAATTCCTGGCAAATCCGTCTGGAAATCAGGAAATTCCTGGCAAATCCGTCTGGAAATCAGGAAATCCCTTGCAAATCCGTCTGGAAATCAGGAAATCCCTTGCAAATCCGTCTGGAAATCGGGAAATCCCTTGCAAATCCGTCTGGAAATCAGGAAATTCCTGGCAAATCCGTCTGGAAATCGGGAAATCCCTTGCAAATCCGTCTGGAAATCAGGAAATCCCTTGCAAATCCGTCTGGAAATCGGGAAATCCCTTGCAAATCCGTCTGGAAATCAGGAAATTCCTGGCAAATCCGTCTGGAAATCAGGAAATCCCTGGCAAATCCGTCTGGAAATCGGGAAATCCCTTGCAAATCCGTCTGGAAATCAGGAAATCCCTTGCAAATCCGTCTGGAAATCGGGAAATCCCTTGCAAATCCGTCTGGAAATCAGGAAATTCCTGGCAAATCCGTCTGGAAATCGGGAAATCCCTTGCAAATCCGTCTGGAAATCAGGAAATCCCTTGCAAATCCGTCTGGAAATCGGGAAATCCCTTGCAAATCCGTCTGGAAATCAGGAAATTCCTGGCAAATCCGTCTGGAAATCCGGAAATCCCTGGCAAATCCGTCTGGAAATCAGGAAATCCCTGGCAAATCCGTCTGGAAATCGGGAAATCCCTTGCAAATCCGTCTGGAAATCAGGAAATCCCTTGCAAATCCGTCTGGAAATCCCTGGCAAATCCGTCTGGAAATCCGGGAATCCCCGACAAATCCGTCTGGAAATCAGGAAATCCCTGGCAAATCCGTCTGGAAATCAGTAAATCCCTGGCAAATCCGTCTGGAAATCAGGAAATCCCTGGCAAATCCGTCTGGAAATCCGGAAATCCCTTGCAAATCCGTCTGGAAATCCGGAAATCCCTGGCAAATCCGTCTGGAAATCCGGAAATCCCTGGCAAATCCGTCTGGAAATCGGGAAATCCCTTGCAAATCCGTCTGGAAATCTGGAAATCCCTGGCAAATCCGTCTGGAAATCGGGAAATCCCTGGCAAATCCGTCTGGAAATCAGGAAATCCCTGGCAAATCCGTCTGGAAATCAGGAAATCCCTTGCAAATCCGTCTGGAAATCAGGAAATCCCTGGCAAATCCGTCTGGAAATCAGGAAATCCCTGGCAAATCCGTCTGGAAATCAGGAAATCCCTGGCAAATCCGTCTGGAAATCAGGAAATCCCTGGCAAATCCGTCTGGAAATCAGGAAATCCCTGGCAAATCCGTCTGGAAATCAGGAAATCCCTGGCAAATCCGTCTGGAAATCAGGAAATCCCTGGCAAATCCGTCTGGAAATCAGGAAATCCCTGGCAAATCCGTCTGGAAATCCGGAAATCCCTGGCAAATCCGTCTGGAAATCTGGAAATCCCTGGCAAATCCGTCTGGAAATCTGGAAATCCCTTGCAAATCCGTCTGGAAATCAGGAAATCCCTGGCAAATCCGTCTGGAAATCAGGAAATCCCTGGCAAATCCGTCTTGAAATCAGGAAATCCCTTGCAAATCCGTCTGGAAATCAGGAAATCCCTGGCAAATCCGTCTGGAAATCAGGAAATCCCTGGCAAATCCGTCTGGAAATCAGGAAATCCCTTGCAAATCCGTCTGGAAATCGGGAAATCCCTTGCAAATCCGTCTGGAAATCAGGAAATCCCTGGCAAATCCGTCTGGAAATCAGGAAATCCCTGGCAAATCCGTCTGGAAATCAAGAAATCCCTGGCAAATACGTCAGGAAATCAGGAAATCCCTTGCAAATCCGTCTGGAAATCAGGAAATCCCTGGCAAATCCGTCTGGAAATCAGGAAATCCCTGGCAAATCCGTCTGGAAATCAGGAAATCCCTGGCAAATCCGTCTGGAAATAAGGAAATCCCTGGCAAATCCGTCAGGAAATCAGGAAATCCCTGGCAAATCCGTCTGGAAATCAGGAAATCCCTGGCAAATCCGTCTGGAAATCAGGAAATCCCTTGCAAATCCGTCTGGAAATCAGGAAATCCCTGGCAAATCCGTCTGGAAATCAGGAAATCCCTGGCAAATCCGTCTGGAAATCCGGAAATCCCTGGCAAATCCGTCTGGAAATCTGGAAATCCCTGGCAAATCCGTCTGGAAATCCCTGGCAAATCCGTCTGGAAATCAGGAAATTCCTGGCAAATCCGTCTGGAAATCTGGAAATCCCTGGCAAATCCGTCTGGAAATCAGGAAATCCCTTGCAAATCCGTCTGGAAATCAGGAAATCCCTTGCAAATCCGTCTGGAAATCCCTGGCAAATCCGTCTGGAAATCAGGAAATCCCTGGCAAATCCGTCTGGAAATCGGGAAATCCCTTGCAAATCAGTCTGGAAATCGGGAAATCCCTTGCAAATCCGTCTGGAAATCCGGAAATTCCTGGCAAATCCGTCTGGAAATCAGGAAATTCCTGGCAAATCCGTCTGGAAATCAGGAAATCCCTTGCAAATCCGTCTGGAAATCAGGAAATCCCTGGCAAATCCGTCTGGAAATCGGGAAATCCCTTGCAAATCCGTCTGGAAATCAGGAAATTCCTGGCAAATCCGTCTGGAAATCGGGAAATCCCTTGCAAATCCGTCTGGAAATCAGGAAATCCCTTGCAAATCCGTCTGGAAATCGGGAAATCCCTTGCAAATCCGTCTGGAAATCAGGAAATTCCTGGCAAATCCGTCTGGAAATCAGGAAATCCCTGGCAAATCCGTCTGGAAATCGGGAAATCCCTTGCAAATCCGTCTGGAAATCAGGAAATCCCTTGCAAATCCGTCTGGAAATCGGGAAATCCCTTGCAAATCCGTCTGGAAATCAGGAAATTCCTGGCAAATCCGTCTGGAAATCGGGAAATCCCTTGCAAATCCGTCTGGAAATCAGGAAATCCCTTGCAAATCCGTCTGGAAATCGGGAAATCCCTTGCAAATCCGTCTGGAAATCAGGAAATCCCTTGCAAATCCGTCTGGAAATCGGGAAATCCCTTGCAAATCCGTCTGGAAATCAGGAAATCCCTGGCAAATCCGTCTGGAAATCAGGAAATCCCTTGCAAATCCGTCTGGAAATCTGGAAATCCCTTGCAAATCCGTCTGGAAATCAGGAAATCCCTTGCAAATCCGTCTGGAAATCCCTGGCAAATCCGTCTGGAAATCCGGGAATCCCCGACAAATCCGTCTGGAAATCCGGAAATCCCTGGCAAATCCGTCTGGAAATCCGGGAATCCCCGACAAATCCATCTGGAAATCAGGAAATCCCTTGCAAATCCGTCTGGAAATACGGGAATCCCTGGCAAATCCGTCTGGAAATCCGGAAATCCCTGACAAATCCGTCTGGAAATCCGGGAATCCCTTGCAAATCCGTCTGGAAATCCGGAAATCCCTGGCAAATCCGTCTGGAAATCCGGGAATCCCTGGCAAATCCGTCTGGAAATCCGGAAATCCCTTGCAAATCCGTCTGGAAATCCGGGAATCCCCGATAAATCCGTCTGGAAATCCGGAAATCCCTGGCAAATCCGTCTGGAAATCCGGGAATCCCCGACAAATCCGTCTGGAAATCCGGAAATCCCCGACAAATCCATCTGGAAATCAGGAAATCCCTTGCAAATCCG
>NC_091559.1:41624886-41627267 GCF_042767895.1 Penaeus vannamei | reverse complement strand
AGAGAAAGGAAAAGAGAGAGAGAGAGAGAGAGAGAGAGAGAGAGAGAGAGAAAGAGAGATAGAGGCACACACAAACAGACAAACACACGAAAGAGGCTTATGTTCGGTTCTTGGCAGCTCTTCTTAAGGGAGGCCCACTCTTGGCTCTACTCACACCAGTAGAACACTAAAGAAAAGAACAAAAGTCTTATGTATATGTATGAATATCTATGTAAAGCTTTCGGAGCCAAAGGAGAATCATTAAGGGTATATTGTTCTCCTTTCTTCCTCTTCTCCTCTAATCTTTTGGCTTCATTATCCGTTGATCTAATCATTTAGGCCTATTCCCTTTTTTGCATGTCTGTTTGTTTGTTATGTCGGTCCTTTATGTGTTTTTTTTTCTGTTTGTGTATGTTTCTCTCCATCTCTTTTCTTTTCTGTCTCTGATTCTGTATGTGTGCGTCTCTTTCTTTCTCTCTCTGTCCATTTCTTTCTTCTTTCTTCTTTCTTTCTTCTTCTTCTTCTCTCTCTCTCTTCTCCCCTTTCCCTTCTCTCTCCTCTTTCCCTTCTCCTTCTCCCCCCCTCCCCTTTTCTTTTTTTTTTTCTTTTCTTCTCTCTCTCTCTCTCTTTTCCCCCCGTCTCCTTCCCCTCCCCCTTTTCCCTCCCCCTCCCCCCCTTCCCCCCCCTCTCTCTCCCTCTTCTCTTTTTCCTTTTTTTCCCCCCTTTCCCAAGTTCTTCACCTACCCTTTTTCCCCCCCCCCACCACCTTCCCATTCTTTCTTTTCTTTTCCACTCCCTCTTTTTTTCCCTTTTTTTTCCCCCCCATGTTCCCCAAAAAAATAAAAAAAAAAAAAAAAGGGGGGGGGGGGGGGGGGGGGGGGGGGGGGGGGGGGGGGGGGGGGGGGGAAAAAAAAAAAAAAAAAAAAAAAAAAAAAAAAAAAAAAAAAAAAAAAAAAAAAAAAAAAAAAAAAAAAAAAAAAAAAAAAAAAAAAAAAAAAAAAAAAGGGGGGGTAAATTAATTTAAAAAAAAAGAGAAAGAAAGAGGAAGAGGGGAAGAGAGGGAATAAAATGAGAAGAAAGAAGGGAAGGAAAAGGAAGAGGGGGGAAAGGGAGAGGGAAGAGAAGAAAAGGGGAAAAAAGAAAGGGGAAAGAAAAGAAATAAAAAATAAAAAAAAAAAAGAAAAAAAAAAAAACAAAAAAAAATGTAAAAAAAAAAAAAAGGGGGGGGGGGGGGGGAAGAAAAGAAAAAAAAAAAAAAAAAAGAAAAAAAAAAAAAAAAAAAAAAAAAAAAAAAAAAAAAAAAAAAAAAATTTTTTTTAAAAAAAAAAAAAAAAAAAAATGAATTCCCAATTATGTTAAAAGGGAAGACGAGAAGAAAGAAAAAGGGGGGGTAAAAGAGGGGAAAATTTTATAGCCCTCTAAGATGAAGACTTACGTAAAAGTTACTGTTTATACCTCAAGTTATGACAGACGAGGGAAAATGAGCCCTTGTTGTGTTAAACGTTTAAAACCGCGGCCAAAAACGTTTAAACATTTGCTCGCGTGTGTTTACCTGCTTCCCCTAGTAACAAGGCGGTGGTGAGTTCTGGGACCTTTTGTTAAGGGTATGGTTGGTTATAGGAAGGGGGAGGTGGAGGTTATTGCGTGGGTGTGTTAGGGTGTGTGTGTTTGTGTACATGCGCGTGTGTGTGCTATATAAATGAGGGTGTTTACGAGTATGTGTACAAAAAAAAAAAATATATATATATACACACACACAAACTTTATATACATGAACATATATATATATATATATATATATATATATATATATATATATATATATATATATATATATATATATATACATATATATATATATATATATATATATATATATATATATATATATATATATATATATATATATATGTATATATATAGATATATATATATGTATATATGTATCTATCTATCTATCTATCTATCTATCTATCTATCTATCTATCTATCTATCTATCTATCTATCTATCTATCTATCTATCTATATATATATATATATATATATATATATATATATATATATATATATATATATATATATATATATACATATACACACACACCCCTTTCAATCACCTTGTCGAAAACTCAGCTCATATCATTCTTGTATTTATTCCATTTCCTTTGATCATTGGACTCCCCCTCCCCCCCCCCCTTCCCCCTCTTACATCACTGACCACAGTCCTGGTCAAGAATCTTATTAAAGAGAAAAAATGATACATGTTCAAATTAATCTCCTTGATGTGCTCTCAGGTATATAAATAGATTTATTTTTTTCAAAGGGTTCCAAAGGGGTTCTCTCGGTGTTTTCTTTCTTCCCCCTTCTTTATTTCAGTTTTGTTTATTTTCAGTTTTTTGTT
>NC_091559.1:41609886-41617386 GCF_042767895.1 Penaeus vannamei | reverse complement strand
GCATTTTTCTTCTTTATCGAATTCGAATGTCTTGAAGAACAGCTGGATCTTCTGTTCTCGCGAAGAGGCATTTTTCTTCTTTATCGAATTCGAATGTCTTGAAGAACAGCTGGATCTTCTGTTCTCACGAAGAGGCATTTTTCTTCTTTATCGAATTCGAATGTCTTTGAAGAACAAGCTGGATCTTCTGTTCTCGCGAAGAGGCATTTTCTTCTTTATCGAATTCGGATGTCTTGAAGAACAGCTGGATCTTCTGTTCTCGCGAAGAGGCATTTTCTTCTTTATCGAATTCGGATATGCATTGAAGAACAGCTGGATGCTTCTGTTCTCGCGAAGAGGCATTTTTCTTCTTTATCGAATTCGGATGTCTTGAAGAACAGCTGGATCTTCTGTTGCTCGCTGAAGAGGCATTTTGCTACTTCTTTATCAAATTCGGATGTCTTCGAAGAACAGCTGGATCTTCTGTTCTCATGCGAAGAGCATTTTCTATCTCTTATCAAAATTTGGATGTCATTGAAGAACAGCTGGATCTTCCATGTTCTCGCATGAAGAGGCATTTTTCTTCTTAGATCAAATTCAGGATGTCAGCCCGAAGCACAGCTGGATCCTTCCTAACTCTAACGAAGAGGCGTTTTCTTCTTGATCGAATTCGGATGTGTGAAGAACAGCTGGATATTCTGTCTCCTTGAAGAAGGCATTTTTCAACTCTTCTTTATCCGAATTCGAATGTCTTGAAGAACAGCTGGATCTTCTGTTCTCGCGAAGAGGCATTTTCCTTCTTTATCGAATTCGAATGTCTTGAAGAACAGCTGGATCTTCTGTTCTCGCAGAGAGAGGCATTGCACCTTCTTCTTTATCGAATTCGAATGTCTTGAAGAACAGCTGGATGTCTTCTGTTCTGTGAAGAGGACAGTTTTCTTCTTTATCGAATTCGATTGTCTTGAAGAACAGCTGGATCTTCTAATTCTCATGAAAAGAAGACAGGCATTTTTCTTCTTTATCGAAATTGAATGTCTTGAAGAACAGCTGGATCTCTTCTGTTCTCGCGAAGAGGCATTTTTCTTCTTTGCTCGAATTAAATGTCCAGAAGAACAGCTGGATCTTCTGTTCTCGCGAAGAGAAGGCATTTTTCTTCTTGCTTATCGAAGACCGAATGTCTTGAAGAACAGCTGGATCTTCTGTTCTCAGCGAAAGAGGCATTTTTCTTCTTTATCAATTCGAATGTCTTGAAGAACAGCTGGATCTTCTGTTCTCCTTGAAAAGAGAGGAAAGGCATTTTTCTTCTTTATCGAATTCGAGATGTCTTGAAGAACAGCTGGATCTTCTGTTCTCAGCGAAGAGGCATTTTCTTCTTTATCAAATTCGAATGTCTTGAAGAACAGCTGGATCTTCTGTTCTCAGCGAAGAGGCATTTTTCTTCTTTATCGAATTCGAATGTCTTGAAGAACAGCTGGATCTTCTGTTCTTGCGAAGAGAGCATTTTTCTTCTTTGTCAAATTCAAATGTCTTGAAGAACAAGCTGGATCTTCTGTTCTGTGAAGAGGCATTTTTTCTTCTTTATCGAGATTCGATTGTCTTGAAGAACAGCTGGATCTTCTGTTCTCATAGCGAGGCATTTTTTCTTCTTTATCGAATTCGAGATGTGAAAGACAGCTGGATCTTCCATTCTCACGAAGAACATTTTTCTTCTTTATCGAATTCGAATGTCTTGAAGAACAGCTGGATCTTCTGTTCTCGCGAAGAGGCAGCATTTTTCTTCTTTATCGAATTCGAATGTCTTGAAGAACAGCTGGATCTTCTGTTCTCATGAGAGCATTTTCTTCTTTATCGAATTCGAATGTCTTGAAGAACAGCTGGATCTTCTGTTCTCGCGAAGAGAGGCATTTTTCTTCTTTATCGAATTCGAATGTCTTGAAGAACAACTGGATCTTCTGTTCTCATGACATTTTCTTCTTTATCGAATTCGAATGTCTTGAAGAACAGCTGGATCTTCTGTTCTCGCGAAGAGGCATTTTTCTTCTTTATCGAATTCGAATGTCTTGAAGAACAGCTGGATCTTCTGTTCTCATGAAGAGGCATTTTCTTCTTGCTCCAGATTCGAATGTCTTGAAGAACAGCTGGATCTTCTGTTCATGAAGGAGAGGCATTTTCTTCTTTATCGAATTGAATGTCTTGAAGAACAGCTGGATCTTCTGTTCAGCGAAAGAAGCGTTTCTTCTTTATGATTCAGATGTCTTGAAGAACAGCTGGATCTTCCTGTTCTTGCGGCATTTTTCTTCTTTATCAATTCGAATGTCTTGAAGAACAGCTGGATCTTCTGTTCTCGCGAAGAGGCATTTTTCTTCTTTATCGAGTTCGAATTGTCTTGAAGAACAGCTGGATCTTCTGTTCTTCACTGAAGAGGCATTTTTCTTCTTTATCAATTCGAATGTCTTGAAAGAACAGCTGGATCTTCTGTTCTCGTGAAGAGGCATTTTTCATTCTTTATCGAATTCGAATGTCTTGAAGAACAGCTGGATCTTCTGTTCTCGCGAAGAGACGACATTTTTCTTCTTTATCGAATTCAGATCTCTTGAAGAACAGCTGGATCTTCTGTTCTCGCCCCGAATGAAGGCATTTTTCTTCTTCCATCGAATTCAGAGGTGTGTGAAGAGCAGCTGGATCTTCTGTTCTCGCGAAAAGGCATTTTCTTCTTTGCTCCGAATTCGATTGTGTGGCTGGATCTTCTGTTCTCGAAGAGGCATTTTCTTCTTTGTAATTCGATTGTCTTGAAGAACAGCTGGATCTTCTGTTCTTTCCTTGAAAGAGGGCATTTTCTTCTTTATCCAGAATTCGAATGTCTTGAAGAACAGCTGGATCTTCTGTTCTCGCGAAGAGAGCATTTTTCTTCTTTGTCGAATTCGAATGTCTTGAAGAACAGCTGGATCTTCTGTTCTCATGCGAAGAGGCATTTTCTTCTTCTTCGGAATTCGATTATCTTGAAGAACAGCTGGATCTTCTGTTCTCATGAAGAGGCATTTTCTTCTTCGTCAGAATTCGGATGTCTTGAAGAACAAGCTGGATCTTCTCTTCTAGTGAAGAAGGCATTTTTTCTTCTTTATCGAATTCGAATGTCTTGAAGAACAGCTGGATCTTCTGTTCTCGCGAAGAGGCATTTTCTTCTTTATCGAATTCGAATGTCTTGAAGAACCTTTGGATCTTCTGTTCTCATGAAGAGGCATTTTTTCTTCATAATTCGAATGTCTTGAAGAACCAGCTGGATCTTCTGTTCACCATGAAGAGGCATTTTTTCTTCTTTATGAATTGAATGTCTTGAAGAACAACTGGATCTTCTGTTCTGTGAAGAGGCATTTTTTCTTCTTTATCGAATTCGAATGTCTTGAAGAACAGCTGGATCTTCTGTTCTCGCGAAGAGGCATTTTTCTTCTTTATCAGTCCGAATGTCTTGAACAGCTGGATCTTCTGTTCTCAGCGAAGAGGCATTTTCTTCTTTATCGAAGATTCGATTGTCTTGAAGAACAGCTGGATCTTCTGTTCTCACGAAGAAGGCATTTTCTTCTTTATCGAATTGAATGTGTAGAAGAACAGCTGGATCTTCTGTTCATGAAGAGGCATTTTTCTTCTTTATCGAATTCAGAAATGTCTTGAAGAACAGCTGGATCTTCTGTTCTCTGTGAAAAGAGGCATTTTTCTTCTTTATCGAATTCGAATGTCTTGAAGAACAGCTGGATCTTCTGTTCTCTCATGAAGAAGGCATTTTTCTTCTTTATCGAATTCGAATGTCTTGAAGAACAGCTGGATCTTCTGTTCTGAAGGCATTTTCTTCTTTATCGAGTCGAATGTCTTGAAGAACAGCTGGATCTTCTGTTCTCATGAAGAGGCATTTTCTTCTTTATCCAGGTCGATTGTCTTGAAGAGCAGCTGGATCTATCGAATTGATTGTCTTGAAAGACAGCTGGATCTTTCATTTTCTTCCTCAGTTCGAAAGGAGCATTTTTCTTCTTTATCGAATTCGAACAGCTTGGTATTGGATCTTCTGTTCTCTGTGAAAGAGGCATTTTTCTTCTTTATCGAATTCGAATGTCCTTGAAGAACAGCTGGATCTTCTGTTCTCGTGAAGAGGCATTTTCTTTTCTTTATCGAATTCAGATATGTCTTGAAGAACAGCTGGATCTTCTGTTCTCGCTTGAAGAGGCATTTTTCTTCTTTATCGAATTCGATTGTCTTGAAGAGTTGTTGGTCTTCTGTTCTCATGAAGAGGCATTTTTCTTCTTATGGAATTGAATGTCTTGAAGAACAGCTGGATCTTCTGTTCTCGCGAAGAAGGCATTTTCTTCTTTATCGAATTCGAATGTCTTGAAGAACAGCTGGATCTTCTGTTTCTCATGAGAGAGGCATTTTTCTTCTTTACATCAATTCGAATGTCTTGAAGAACAGCTGGATCTTCTGTTCTCGTGAAGAGGCATTTTCTTCTTTATCGAATTCGAATGTCTTGAAGAACAGCTGGATCTTCTGTTCTCATGAGAAGAGGCATTTTTCTTCTTTATCGAATTCGAATGTCTTGAAGAACAGCTGGATCTTCTGTTCTCGCCCAGAAGAGGCATTTTTCTTTCTTTATCAGGTTCGATTGTCTTGAAGAACAGCTGGATCTTCTGTTCTCCGCGAAGAGGCATTTTTCTTCTTTATCGAATTCGAATGTCTTGAAGAACAACTGGATCTTCTGTTCTCGAAGAGGCATTTTCTTCTTTATCGAGGAGTTCGAATGTCTTGAAGAACAGCTGGATCTTCCTGTTCTCGTGAAAGAGGCATTTTTCTCCTTTATCGAATTCGAATGTCTTGAAAGAACAGCTGGATCTTCTGTTCCTCATGAAAGAGAGCATTTTTCTTCTTTTATCGAATTCGAATGTCTTGAAGAACAACTGGATCTTCTGTTCTCATAGAGGCATTTTTCTTCTTTATCAAGGTTCGAATGTCTTGAAGAACAGCTGGATCTTCTGTTCTCGTGAAGAACATTTTCTTCTTTATCGAATTCGATTGTCTTGAAGAACAGCTGGATCTTCTGTTCTCGCGAAGAGGCATTTTTCTTCTTTATCAAATTCGAATGTCTCTGAAGAACAGCTGGATCTTCTGTTTCTCATGAAGAGGCATTTTCTTCTTTATCAGATTCGAATATGGCAGAAGAACAGCTGGATCTCCTGGTCTCGCGAAGAGGCATTTAAGATGATGAAGATGAACCCTGAGGCTAATTCTCCTCAGGATCGTAAACGTTCCTTTCCTTTAAGCCGTATCGTCGTATCCGTTAAGTTATCGTCAAAGTTTAAATTTGCGGAGGGCGTATCTCAAAAAAAAGAAAAGAAAAAAGAAAAAAAGAAAAAAAAGAAAGAAAAAAAAGAAAGGGGGGTTGGGTGAGAGTGAGAAGATAAAGAAAGAATAAGAAAAAAAGAAAGAAAAAAGAAGAAAAAAGAAAAGAAAGGGGGGGGGGTAGAGTGAGAAGATAAAGAAAGAAAGAAAAAAAAGAAAGGGGGAAGGGGTAGAGTGAGAGCGAGAAGAACATATTTTCCCATAAATCGCTTATGTGTATTTTTTTCTCTTCTTCTTTGGGTTCTTAGGAGTTAAAGAAAAGGACGCTGGGACACCCTTTTTATTTCTCTCTCTCTCTCTCTCTCTCCCTCTTTCTCTCTCTCTCTCTCTCGTACCTCCTCTCTCACTCTCTCTCTCTCTCTCTCTCTCTCTCTCTCTCTCTCTCTCTCTCTCTCTCTCTCTCTCTCTCTCTCTCTCTCTCTCTCTCTCTCTCCCTCTCTCTCTCTCTCTCTCTCTCTCTCTCTCTCTCTTAAGACATTGTCTTGTCTGCGTGATGAAACCTCAACTTTCTTTATATTCGTAGTTTCTTAGACATTCCTTTCGATTCACAACAGTAAAGAAAGGACTTGTGTTCATTTTCTTTTTTCTTTCTCTCTCTCTTTATTTGTCTCGACACCGTGACGAAACCCCAGATTTTTTTTTTTTTACTTCTATTTTTTATCTACGATTTGTCATACCGGATTAAGACTCGGATAAGACGACCAGCGCCGGATGTCGCGAGGCTCGACTGACCCACAAACCCTCGTGTAAAACTCCAGAAGGTCGATTTTCGCTTGGCGCTTTCACTATCGGCGGGACCCGCGATTCTGGTAACATTGGTTTGTTTCGTGATTGTCAAAAAAAAAAAAAAAAAAAAAAAAAACATGTTAAAAGGTTTGGTATTTATGAGGTTGGCGGGTAGGGGGAGGGGGAGGGGAGGAGGAGAGGGAGGGGGAAGGAAGGGGGTGGGGGGGTAACAGGGGTGGGGGAGGGGGGAGGGGGAAGGAGAAGGGGTGAGGGGTGGGGTTGGGGGAGAGGAGGGAGGGGAGCGGAATGGGGAGGGAGGAGGGAAGGGGGAAGGAGAAGCATTTTATGAGAGGAATAACGCCCTTTCATGTTTCATGAGGATGGGGGAGTAGGGGGGGGGGTACATTTTATGAGAGGAATAACGCCTTCTAGGGGGTGGGGTAGGGTGGGGAGAGGAGGGAGGAGGGAGAGAGGAGGGGGAGGGTACATTTATAGGAGAGGAATAACTTGCCTTCTAATTGTTCATGAGAATGGGGGTAGGGGGTATATTATAAGAGGAATAACGCCTTTTGATTTTTTATGAGGATAGGGGGGGGGTAAATCTTAGTAGGTTTATAAGCACCTTTTCATTTTTCATAAAGATGGGGGGAGATTTTGTGAGAGAAGAATAACGCCTTTTCATTTTTCATGAGGATGGGGGGGGTACATCTTATGAGAGAAATAACACCTCATGTTTCATGAGGATGGGGGGTACATTTTATGAGAGAAATAACACCTCATGTTTCATGAGGATGGGGGGGTACATTTTATGAGAGAAATAACACCTCATGTTTCATGAGGATGGGGGGGTACATCTTATGAGAGAAATAACACCTCATGTTTCATGAGGATAAGGGGGAGTTTACACATTTTATGAGAGAAATAACACCTCATGTTTCATGAGGATAGGGGGGTACATTTTATGAAGGAGGAATAACACCCTTATATTTTTTCATGAGGATTGGGGGTAGGGGGGGTACATTTTATGAGAGGAATAACTCCTTCTAATTCTACATGAGGATGGGGGGGGGTACATTTTATGAGAGGAATAACACCCTTTCATTTTTCATGAGGATGGGGGGTAGGGGGGTACATTATGAGAAGAATAACACCTTATCATTTTTCATGAGGATAGGGGGAGGGGGGGTAAATCTTATGAGATTAATAACATCTCTTCATTTTTCATGAGGAAGGTAGCATTGCATCATGAGGAGAATAATATATTTCATGACTAACATATCGTATTTCATGAGAGGGATAACATATCATGAGGGAGACCGCATAAATCATGAGGTAGGTGACATAAAGACCCATTAACTCCCAAACTCCGTGAAATAGGACCAAATTTCAAACCCAGAGTGAATATTCTATCCC
>NC_091559.1:41587386-41589886 GCF_042767895.1 Penaeus vannamei | reverse complement strand
AGAGAGAGAGAGAGAGAGAAGAGAGAGCAGAGAGAGAGAGAGAGAGAGAGAGAGAGAGAGAGAAGAGAAAGAGAGAGAGAGAGAGAGAGAGAGCAACACCTCAGATTCCTGGCAGGTTCCGCTCCAAGAATCATCTGCTCATAACAACAACAACAACAACAACAAAAAACTCTTATTGAACCCACGCGGTGTTCATGTGTATCAATACATGTCTAGGAACAGGATGTTATCGAGAAACCGATATCCTTTCATTATCATTATTCACTGCATTAACATTTGCTCTTAGTTCTCATTCATATATGTTTAGATGTCGCAATGTAAAAAAAAAAAAAAAAAGAGCAAGGATTCGCTTTTCTTTTTGTGATTATTTCAGTCTACACCAACTCATTATAATTAATTTTATGGCCTTTATTGCAACATCCAAAGTCGTATACTATTTGAGAATTTGAATATGATTTATGGGAATAATATATTCCTAAAATCTTTAGTTTCTTTCTTTCGATTCTTCCATATTTTTACGTTTTGATATATGGTATTTCTTTGTGATTGATATCTGTAAGTCATTTTTTAAGTAATGATTTTTGTATCTATCACTCAGTCCTTGTTAAGAGTTTGTGCTTAAAATATACCCATCAATTAGTGTATTTACCTATTGTTTGTAATAGTTTTATGTTCTATCACCCTATCTATCCGTCAGCCGAACTATCTCGCTGATTTTAGAGAGAGAGAGAGAGAGAGAGAGAGAGAGAGAGAGAGAGAGAGAGAGAGAGAGAGAGAGAGAGAGAGAGAGAGAGAGAGAGAGAGAGCGGAGAGAGAGAGAGGGGGAGAGAAAGAGAAAGAGAGAGAGAGAGAGAGAGAGAGAGAGAGAGAGAGAGAGAGAGAGAGAGAGAGAGAGAGAGAGAGGGAGGAAGAGAAAGAGAGAGAGAGAGAGAGAGAGAGAGAGAGAGGGGAGGGAAGAGAGAGAGAGAGAGAGAGAGAGAGAGAGAGAGAGAGAGAGAGAGAGAGAGAGAGCGGAGAGAGAGAGAGAATGATTGACACACGTGCATACAATTAGCAGGAAACAAAGTAATAAATACATTTTACATTATTAGTTAGTCTGCTATCAATTTCTCCCTTAAATGCGCAAATTAAATTAATTAAATTCTTAAATTCTCCATTCACATTCTCCTCCTTGCTTTCCAGTCACGGCGATGACGAGGACGATCTCTGGTCCTCCGATGACGACCCTGACTGGGTACCCGAGGACCACAGCAACGAGGACAGGTGAGTTTGAGAGGAAAATAAAGTTATTTCAAGTAATAGACTCTGTTCGGTGTCATTCTCAAATGGTATTTACTTTGCACCAAAGACACATCAAGGAAAATGCTATCCGTACCCATTGTTCGTAAAGTGGACCTCCTTAGCATCGAGAATCTACACAGGGAGTAAAATTTAATTACTTCCTTAAACCCTAAAAACTAATAATTATAAAAGGATTAGCAAACAACCTTAACGGTCTTACCACCGAGCTTAACCACTCCTTCCTCTGTTTGTAGAGAATATTTACAAACAACAACGCCATAAGTTATTGTTAGATGCCCCTCTACCAGTCCTCAATTCAAAGCCTGTACAACAGACATTGTACCAAGATATATGGTTAGCTTTTCATATCATTTTTCATATCATTTTCATATCATTTCACATGCTTGAGTACAGGAGGAGAGTGTCATCAAGAGGCTAATCATGTTACTCATTTCGAATCGGGAAGTGTGAAGATGCAATATCAATTATTTTAGCTACTATAAAGATATGAGTATAATTGGTAACTTTTAACAGACAGCGAGAGGTGTATCTAGCTTATTCGAGTAAACGGTGACTCATTACTGTTACCCTTGAAACACTCACAAGATCACTTAAGCCTTTAAAGACAACGTGAAGTGAAAAATAAACATCGTAGCCTCCAAACTCATTGCTTTATTTGCATCTTACGCATTTAATGATGAAAGTTCGAGTAAGTGCCTTCCCACTATCGCTAGGGTAAAGCAAACTCTTCTAAGATATGCTTAATACCAAGATATATTAATACTTAATACCAGTTTTTAATACCAAGAGAGAAATAATTTAACAAGAATCCGTTCATTGAATTCACTAATTGGATGACGAGACATCGTTTTAGCTAACATCACTTTGAGTATCATAAACACCTATAGACCGTACTGCAGTGTAAGTGAACTAATACGTAAATAAAAAGGTATTACAAGATGTTCTCCGTGAATACATGTCACCAAAATTGCCTCTAAATAAGATTACTCATAGAATAATTTTTGTTCTCCTTCTCTTTGTCTAGAATACGTTTCCAAACCCTTTCCGTTAAGATTCATGTAGTTTTTTTAAAAATTACCTAGCGCCCATATACGCACGGTCCCATGTTCACAAATTTGGAGCATTACTACCAATATGCGATGCAAATTATCTATGCCCTTTTCCCTAATTTGTCAACGTGATTTTTTAATGTTATTCT
>NC_091559.1:41517386-41519886 GCF_042767895.1 Penaeus vannamei | reverse complement strand
CCTCCGTTCTTCGTTCTCCAGGTCCTACGTTCTCCAGGACCTTCGTTCTCCAGGACCTTCGTTCTCCAGGACCTTCGTTCTCCAGGACCTTCGTTCTCCAGGACCTTCGTTCTCCAGGACCTTCTTTCTCCAGGACCTACGTTCTTCAGGACCTTTGTTCTCCAGGACCTTCGTTCTCCAGGACCTTCGTTCTCCAGGACCTTCGTTCTCCAGGACCTTCGTTCTCCAGGACCTTCGTTCTCCAGGACCTTCGTTCTCCAGGACCTACGTTCTTCGTTCTCCAGGACCTTCGTCCTCCAGGACCTTCGTCCTCCAGGACCTTCGTTCTCCAAGACCTACGTTCTCCAGGACCTACGTTCTCCAGGACCTTCGTTCTTCGTTCTCCAGGACCTTCGTTCTCCAGGACCTTCGTTCTCCAGGACCTTCGTTCTCCAGGACCTTCGTTCTCCAGGACCTTCGTTCTCCAGGACCTTCGTTCTCCAGGACCTTCGTTCTCCAGGACCTACGTTCTTCGTTCTCCAGGACCTTCGTTCTCCAGGACCTTCGTTCTCCAGTACCTTCGTTCTTCGTTCTCCAGGACCTTTGTTCTCCAGGACCTTTATTTTTCGTTCTTCGTTCTCCAGGACCTACGTTCTTCGTTCTCCAGGACCTTCGTTCTCCAGGACCTTCGTTCTCCAGTACCTTCGTTCTTCGTTCTCCAGGGCCTTTGTTCTCCAGGACCTTTATTTTTCGTTCTTCGTTCTCCAGGACCTTCGTTCTCCAGGACCTTCGTTCTCCAGGACCTTCGTTCTTCGTTCTCCAGGACCTTCGTTCTTCGTTCTCCAGGACCTTCGTTCTCCAGGACCTTCGTTCTCCAGGACCTTCGTTCTCCAGGACCTTCGTTCTCCAGGACCTACGATCTCCAGGACCTTCGTTCTTCGTTCTCCAGGACCTTCGTTCTTCGTTCTCCAGGACCTACGTTCTCCAGGACCTTCGTTCTCCAGGACCTACGATCTCCAGGACCTTCGTTCTCCAGGACCTACGTTCTCCAGGACCTTCGTTCTCCAGGACCTACGTTCTCCAGGACCTACGTTCTCCAGGACCTACGTTCTCCAGGACCTACGTTCTCCAGGACCTACGTTCTCCAGGACCTACGTTCTCCAGGACCTACGTTCTCCAGGACCTTCGTTCTCCAGGACCTACGTTCTCCAGGACCTTCGTTCTCCAGGACCTTCGTTCTCCAGGACCTACGTTCTCCAGGACCTTCGTTCTCCAGGACCTACGTTCTCCAGGACCTTCGTTTTCCAGGACCTTCGTTCTCCAGGACCTACGTTCTCCAGGACCTTTGTTCTTCGTTCTTCGTTCTCCAGGACCTTTGTTCTCCAGGACCTTCGTTCTCCAGGACCTACGTTCTCCAGGACCTTCGTTCTCCAGGACCTTCGTTTTCCAGGACCTACGTTCTCCAGGACCTTCGTTCTCCAGGACCTACGTTCTCCAGGACCTTCGTTCTCCAGGACCTTCGTTCTCCAGGACCTACGTTCTCCAGGACCTTCGTTCTCCAGGACCTACGTTCTCCAGGACCTTCGTTCTCCAGGACCTACGTTCTCCAGGACCTTTGTTCTTCGTTCTTCGTTCTCCAGGACCTTTGTTCTCCAGGACCTTCGTTCTCCAGGACCTACGTTCTCCAGGACCTTCGTTCTCCAGGACCTTCGTTTTCCAGGACCTACGTTCTCCAGGACCTTCGTTCTCCAGGACCTACGTTCTCCAGGACCTTCGTTCTCCAGGACCTTCGTTCTCCAGGACCTACGTTCTCCAGGACCTTCGTTCTCCAGGACCTACGTTCTCCAGGACCTTCGTTCTCCAGGACCTTCGTTCTCCAGGACCTTCGTTCTCCAGGACCTTCGTTCTCCAGGACCTTCGTTCTCCAGGACCTTCGTTCTCCAGGACCTTCGTTCTCCAGGACCTACGATCTCCAGGACCTTCGTTCTCCAGGACCTACGTTCTCCAGGACCTTCGTTCTCCAGGACCTACGTTCTCCAGGACCTTCGTTCTCCAGGACCTTCGTTCTCCAGGACCTACGTTCTCCAGGACCTACGTTCTCCAGGACCTTTGTTCTCCAGGACCTTCGTTCTCCAGGACCTTCGTTCTCCAGGACCTACGTTCTCCAGGACCTTTGTTCTTCGTTCTTCGTTCCCCAGGACCTACGTTCTCCAGGACCTTTGTTCTTCATTCTTCGTTCCCCAGGACCTACGTTCTCCAGGACATTCGTTCTCCAGGACCTTTGTTCTTCGTTCTCCAGGACCTCCGTTCTCCACTTGGCTAACGTTCGAGATGATGCAACGGCCTCCCTCCCTCCCTCCAGCCTGTCCGGACCTTGGCCATGCGACTTCTCCGTGTTCCCCGAGGGCGGCGAGGAGTTCCGAGGAAGGTTCAAGTGTCCTGAAGATATTGGGGCAGAGGACACTGGAATCCTGGGGGCTGGGCCTGAAATACCTCGCACGGGAGAAAGTCGGAAGTGGCT
>NC_091559.1:41499485-41504386 GCF_042767895.1 Penaeus vannamei | reverse complement strand
AACGATAAGTCTGTCTTCCCGAGCTGAGTTAGCGGTTGGGGGTGGGGGAGGAGGGAGAGGAGGGAGGGAAGGGAGGAGGAGGAAGGAGGGGTAAGGGGGAGGGAGGAGGAGAGGGATGAAGGGGGAGGGAGAGGAGGGAGAGGGAGGAGGGGAGAGGAGGGGGAGGGGAGGGAGGGAGGGGGGAAAGAAGGGAAAGGGGAAAGGGGGGGAGAAGGGGGGGGGAGGAGGGGAAGGGAGGGAGGGAGGAGAGAGGGGAAAGGGGGGGAAGGGAGGAAAGGGGGGAGAGGGAGGGAAAAGGGGGGGGGAGGAGGGAGGAGGAGGGAGAGGGGTAAGGGGGGAGGAGGAGAGGGAGGAGAGGAGAGGAGGGTGAATGGAGAGAGGAAGAGGGGAGGAGAGGAAGGGGGGAGGGGAAGAGGGAAGGGAGGGGAAAGCAGGAGGGGGAGGTAAGGGGTAAGAGATAGAGGAGGAAATATAATCCACGTTGATTCGGGTATTTGCATAGCGTGGATTGCAAGGGGATTTTGATCCAATTATCCGAGAAAATCCTTTTCGATTCGGGGGCTGAGGACGCTAACGCCCCCCCCCCCTCCTAATCCTCCTCCTCCTTTCTCTTCCTCCCCCCTCCCCCCTTCTCCTTCTTCTCCTTCTTCCTCCCTTCTCCTTCTCCCTTCCCCCTTCCCCCTTCTCCCCCCTTCTCCTACTCCTCCCTCCTTCTCCCTTCCTCCTCCTCTCCTCCCTCCTCCTCCTCCTCCTCCTCCTTTCCCCCTTCTCGTTCTCCTCCTCCTTTCCCCCTTCTCCCCCCTTTCCCCCTCCTCTCCCTCCCTCCCTCCTCCTCCTCCTTCTCCCTTCCTTTTCCCCTTTTCCCTTTTCCTTCCTTTTTTCCCTTCCCTCCTTTTCCTTTTCTTTCCCTTCCTTTTTTTCTCTCATGTCCTTTTTCTTTTCGATTTCCGTCTGTCTCTCTCTCCCTTACATTTCTCTCCCCCTTCTCCCCTTCCCCCCCCACTTTCTCTTCCCCCTTTTTTCCCTTTCCCCTTTCCCCATCTGTTTTCTCTTTCGTCTTCTCCCCACTTCCCTTTTTAAACCCTTTCCACTATTTCCCCTCCACTATCTCTTTCTCCTTCCCTCTTCCTCTCTTTTCTCCTTTCTCCTTCCTCCCCCTCTTTTCTCCTTTCTCCTTCCCCTTTCTTCTTCCTTCTTCATCCCCTTTTCTTCCCCACTTCTCTACCTTGCCGTTTCCGTTTTCTTCCCCTTCTTTTCCCTTTTTCTCCTCTTTCTTTTCCCTTCCCCTTTCTCTTCCTCTTCCCCTTTCTCTTTATGTAATTTCTTCCTCTTCTCCCCTCCCCTCTCTCCTCTCCTTCCCTTTACCCATTCTTTCTCCCCTTCTCTTCCTCCGTCCACTCTCTCTTCCCCTTCCCCCTCCCTTTTCTCCTCTCCTTCTCCCCCCTCCCCTTCTTCCATCCTTCTCCCCCATCCCCTCCACCTCCTCTTCCACCTCCACATCCCCTCCTCCAAGCCCCCCACCCCCTCCCCTCCCTCCCCACCCCGGTTTCTCGGGTGCAAAATGAATATCTGGATCCTCTGGTGAGGCCTTTTTATGGAGGGGGGTTGGGGGTTGGGGAGGGAGGGGAGTTAAGAGCTTGGGGCGAGGGGAGGAGGCGATGGGGAGCGGGGGGGAGGGGGGCGTTAGAGTTGGGGGGGGGAAGGGAGGGAGAAGGGGAGGGAGGGGAGGGGGGAAGGAGGGGGTTAAGGGGGGGGGGGTTGAGCTTGGGGCAAGGGAGGGGGGGGAGGGAGGGAGGAGGGAGGGGTTGGGTTGGGGGGTGGGGTGGGGGGAGTTAAGGCTTGGGGCGAAGGGAGGGAGGGAAGGAGGAGGAGGAGGAGGGAGGGGGTTGGAGGAGTGGGTGGGGTTAGAGCTCGGTCGAGGAGGGGGTGGGGGGGAGGAGAAATCTAGAAAGGGTAAGAGGCAGGACGAGAGGAAGGAAAAACATAAAATAAATGGAAGAGAAGAAAATGTAGGAAAAAAGATGCAGAATATACAGACGCACACAACAAACAAACCCACACACACACACACATAAGCAAACAAAACAAACAAAAATAAACACACCCACACACGCAACAGACAAACACCCACACACACAACAAACGCACGCACATATCAAACACACACAACACACACACACACAAAACAAACACACCCACACCAACAACATACAATACAAACAAACACACAATCCAAAAACACACACACACACAACAACACACACATATCAACAACACAACACACACACACACACACACACATAAACAAACACACACACACAAAACAAACACAAAACACGCACACAAACAAACACACACACACACAAAACACACACACACACAAAAAACAAACACACAACACAAACAAACACACACACAAACCCCAAAAAAACACACACCCCACAAAACAAAACAAACACACACACACAAAAAAACACACCACACACACACACAAAACAAACACCCCCACAACAAAAACAAACACACACACACACGTAAAAAAAAAAAAAAAACACACACACAAACACACACACAACACACACAAAACACACACACAAAAACACACAACCAAACACACCCACCCCACAAAAAAAAACACACACACACACACAAAACAAACACACACACACAAAACAAACACACCCACACACACACACACAAAACACACACACACACACAAAACAAACACACACACACGCACATAAAACGGATCACAGCCACAGTAATAAAGATCGCAATAAACCGTAACAATTTGAATCAAACCGGCTCCTCATGTGACTGTAAAAACGTAATGATTCTGTTTTACCGTCTCTCTCTCTCTTTCTTTATTTTCTTTGTTTCATTTTGATTTTCATTACCGTCTCTCTCTCTCTCTTTCCTTGTTATTTTCTTTGTTTCTTTTTGATTTTCAAGCATTTTTTTTCTTTTTTTTTCCTTCACTCTTCGCTTGAAATATTGCTATTAGCATATTACTCGTATTCTTGGAAAAATATATGTTTATATACATGCATACGCGCATACATACATACATATAAATATATAAAAATACACACACACACACACACAAAAAAAAAACAACACACACAACACACACAACACACACACACAAAAATATATATATATATATACATATATATATATATATATATATATATATATATATATATATACAATATAATATAAAATATATATATATATATATATATATATATATATATATATATATACATATATATATATACTTATATATTTATATACATAATATATATATATATATATATATATATATATATATATATATATATATATATATATATTTTTTTTGTGTGTTGTGTGTGTTTTTTTTTTTTTATGTGTGTTTTGTATGTGTCCCTTTTTTTGTTGTATTTTTTGCTCTTTTCCCCTTCCACCCCTTTCCCCCCCATTCCTTTTTTTCGTTTCCTTCTTTCCATCTTCCTTTCTTTTCTTCTTGGCTGATTTTACTGCTTAGAAGCATTTTCGTTATGGCTGCCATTTCATCCAATCACGCATCTCTCACGTTTTCTGTTTTTCGTTCTTTTCGACGATAAACTTGGAATTCTTTTTTTTTTCATTATTATTATTTTTAGACTTTTTACTCTTTCATCACGTTCCTTAAGGTCTCCACTGCGCCACTCTCGTTCTCTCTCTCTCTCTCTCTCTCTCTCTCTCTCTCTCTCTCTCTCTCTCTCTCTCTCTCTCTCTCTCTCTCTCTCTCTCTCTCTCCCCCCCTCTCTCTCTCTCTCCCCCCCTCTCTCTCTCTCTCTCTCTCCCTCCCCCCCCCCCCCCCCCCTTCTCTCTCTCTCTCTCTCTCTCTCTCTCTCTCTCTCTCTCTCTCTCTCTCTCTCTCTCTCTCTCTCTCTCTCTCTCTCTCTCTCTCTCTCTCTAGTTTCCTTTTCTCGATTTTATCCATAATTCCTTTATCTTCCGATATGTACTGTTTCCTCTTTACGCAGTTTTCTTTTCCTCTCCACTTTTATTTTCCTTCCTTTCCTTATCCATTTTCTGTTTCTGCTTTATCCTCGCCATTTTCCCTTTCCCAGTTCCTGTTCTTCTTGTGCCTCCTCCTCATTCAGTTTCATTTCCTCGCCTTCTCCTACATTTTTTTCCATTCACCTTAATCATCGTGTTTCTTTTTACTTCAACCTCATCCACTCTTTTTTTTTTCCTTTCCTTTCTTTTTTTTTATTTTTTCATATCTTTCTTTCTTTTTTTCTTTTCTTTTTACTATTCCCTTTACTTATTTTACTTTTTTAAAACTTTTCTACCTTTATCAACCGTCTTCTCCTTCTGTGCTTTCGTTATCCAGCTTTATTCCCCTTTTTCTCCTTTACTTCCTGATTTTCATCTTTATTTTCCCTTCCACCCTTTTTTCATTTACTTCTACCTCATTTATCATCATTTCCCTTTTACTCATTTTCTTTTCTTACCCCATTTCCTGTCTCCTTTTTCTGCTTCTTCCTCACCTATTTCTATTTCCTCTCACTTATTTTTATTTCTCGGTTTCTCTTCTATTTCACGTCTTCTATATTTGCCTATTCACCTTTATCATCTGTCATCTCCATTTTTCCCCTCTATCCTTCTTTCTTCCCCCATTCGCTATTTTCTTCTTCTGATTCTCTTTAATCCAGCTTTATTTCTCTTCTCCTTTATTTCCTCATCCATCGTTATCATCCTTCTACTCCATTCTCACCTAGTTCAGTTTTCCTTCTATTTCTCCTCATTCCCTGTTTTCTTCTTCTGACCTTCCCTATTCCAGCTTTATATTCCCTTTTCTTCTTTATTTCCCTACCCATCTTTATCATCCACTCTCTCCTTCCACTCCATTCTCACCCAAAAAAAAA
>NC_091559.1:41459485-41464485 GCF_042767895.1 Penaeus vannamei | reverse complement strand
CCGTTATAATTAGGGCATCGGTTCTGCGGACTCGGTCATAGCGGGTCAGGGGGAAATCGACTGTTGGAGGAAAAACGCGTGGGCGGCGGTGAAGAGCGTGGGTAACGACAGGGAAGGCGTGGGTGGGAGAGAGGGGAAAAGAGGACGATTAGTAGTGGAAAGGAAGGAAGTAGGGAGAGAGGAAGGGGGAGGGAGAGGGAGGGGGGGGAGGGGGAGGGAAGGAAGACTGATAGCTGTGAGGGGAAGAGTGATTGGGATGGAGAACGATAGGGATAGAGGGAGGAGAGGGAGAGAGGGGGGAGGAGAGAAAACTATACATACAAATTTTCGATTCTTTCTTTTCCCTTTTTTTTCTTTTTCTTGTTCTTTTTCTTTCTTTCTTCGCTTTTTCCCTTCCATTTTTGGTGACTATTAATACTATGCTGGCAAAGATAACATGATAATAATCAATTCCACAATTTTAGGATGATTATTTGAATATTTGATAATTGACTTTGTTGCAAATTATCTTAAATTGCCATAAGACTATTTGAAAGTTGCATGTTGCATTCTGCCAATCACCCACAACCTCTCAGAAGGAATTTAGGGTCTAAAAGATATGGGAAAAATATCAGTGAATAAATCCTAGAGAATAAACCCTTAATAGTCCGTTGAGAGATAAGGAGGAGAAAGAATGAGGAGGAAGGTATGGCAAGGGGTGGGAGAGGAGGAGGCGAAGGAGGGGGAGACGGGGGAGGAGGGGGAGAAGGGGGAGGAAGGTATGGCAAGGGGTGGGAGAGGAGGAGGCGAAGGAGGAGGGAGACGGGAGGAAGGGGAAGGAGGAAGGTGGGAGCCAAGGGGTAAGGAGGAGGAGGCGAAGGAGGGTGAGGAGGCGAAGAAGGAGGAGGAGGGGGAGGAAGGTATGGCAAGGGGTGGGAGAGGAGGAGGAGACGGAGTGTGACTAATATCGCTGGAACGATGGCCACTTACGCCGCCCCATCAGAAAACCAAGCACTTCTACAAGAAACATCCCTCTGGTGCAGCTCCAGACAATGATGAGAATTTTTTCCCTCTGGGTAATTAAATAAGTGAGAAACAGCCTTTTTCCAGCTGTATGTGGGTTGCATAAATGCATTATAAAAAAAAGTTTCCAAATTTTTCTTTAATTTCAAGAAAAATAGCGGTATCTATCTATCTCTATCTATCTATCTCTATCTATCTATCTATCTATCTATCTATCTATCTATCTATCTATCTATCTATCTATCTATCTATCTATCTATCTATCTATCTATCTATTTATACGTGTGTGTGTGTGTGTTCGCCATATACTAGTAGCCCAGCTTCCCCAACCCAATATCGTATCGACCCCAAAACACAATCGCTTTTAGTACTCCTCATAAAATTCGACGAGGCGCCGCCGTCCTTCCCAAAAGAGGGATAAATGGCGCCCATTGCGAGCCATCCCTCCGTCGTCCCTGAGGCTATAAATAGATCCGCTTTATCCCGGGTCTGTGGCTGATGCTGCGGGATGCCGTTATAATTAGGGCATCGGTTCTGCGGACTCGGTCATGGCGCGTCCGAGAAGCCGACTGTTGGGCTTGGCGTGGGTGGCGGTGAGGGAAGGCGTGGGTGGCGGTGAGGGAAGGCGTGGGTGGCGGTGAGGGAAGGCGTGGGTGGGAGAGAGGGGGAGAAAAGAGGACGATTAGTGATAAAGGAAGAGGAAGGGAAGTAGGGAGAGGGAAGGGAGAGGGAGAGGGAGGGGGGGAGGGGGAGGGAAGGAAGACTGATAGCTGTGAGGGGAAGAGTGATTGGGATGGAGAACGATAGGGATAGAGAGAGGAGAGAGAGGGGGGGAGGAGAGAAAACTATACATACAAATTTTCGATTCTTTCTTTTTCACTTTTTTTTTTCTTTTCTTTCTTCACGTTTTCCCTTCTATTTTTGGTGACGATTAATGATACCATGATAATCAATTCTGCAATGTCAGGATGATTATTTGATTATTTGATAATTCTTTGCTGCAAATTATCTTAAACTGTAATAAAACTATTTGAAAGGTGCATGTTGCATTCAGCCAATCACCCATAACCTCTCAGAAGGAATTTTAGATCTAAAAGATATGGGAAAAATATCAGTGAATAAATCTTAGAGAATAAACCCTTAATAGTCCGTTGAGAGATAAGGAGGAGAAAGAATGAGGAGGAAGGTATGGCAAGGGGTGGGAGAGGAGGAGGCGAAGAAGGAGGAGGAGGGGGAGAAGGGGGAGGAAGGTATGGCAAGGGGTGGGAGAGGAGGAGGCGAAGGAGGGGGAGAAGGGGGAGAATGAGGAGGAAGGTATGGCAAGGGGTGGGAGAGGAGGAGGCGAAGGAGGGGGAGACGGAGGAGAAGGGGGAGGAAGGTATGGCAAGGGGTGGGAGAGGAGGAGGCGAAGGAGGGGAAGGAGGCGAAGAAGGAGGAGGAGGGGGAGGAGGAGGCGAAGGAGGTGGGAGGCATAACACGATAACCAAAACGCGACCAGGAGCTTGTGGACTTCGATAAGAGAGCTGGTATGCTGTACCGCGTGGTTATCCCGCCTGGAATGGATGCGGATACAAATATATACTGTAGTAGAGCTGGAATTGTTATCGGAATCGAAATATAACGACCGTACTCCCATCCCCGGCGGCATGGCTCCAGTGCCTTCGCCGTCGCCTTCGCAATGCCGTATTCGTAGTCGCTTGGCTTTCGCTCTAAAAATACGCATTTTCGCCTAAATCATTGGAGCAATTATCATTGCGTTTCGTCCATAAGATAATTAACAAAGTGGACTTTTGATAATCCACGTCAGAATGGAATATGATAGTATTATCTGTTCTTAATCGAAATTCATGTCTATTAACTTAAAGGGTATAATATGAATATGGAGTACAAAAATAGAGTAGTTTATATATATATATATATATATATATATATATATATATATATATATATATATATATATATATATATATATATATATATATATATATATATGAGTTGTTGGCCTTTGCCTGTGCGCCAAGCCCAACGTTTATGGTGGTCATTTGATGCTGCCTTTACACTTCTTGTTCTAGTAACATTACCCAGCTATTAGGCACGGCATTAGTTTATGTTATAATTTTCACTTGTTCGACAGCAGCATAAAGAATATCACTTTGGGAATTAGTCTACATGGTCCTAATTTTTTTTTTTTTTTTTTAAGTTTTTCTTTTAGAAATTTAGACTTGGATCTTAGACTTGGAAAAATCATGTTTATTGAATTTTTGGTTCAGTATTTAATAATATAGGGATCTGATATACAGCTACAAGGTTTAAAACATGAATAGAAAATAAAATTCTATACAAGTTTACCCTCAATATCAATGCTGGTCTTCTATGTGGTACAGATATATACCGAAACAAAATATGATTTCCAATCTGAATATGAAAAGGTTCCAAAGCAGCTTATTTTTAATATATATATTTAAAATAACATCTACATGAAGAATCTCGTCTTTGATCGCGACAACTTTTGATTTCCATCATTTTGGAAAAATGTTAAATCACCAGAATATGCTGAGGAATATGCAGATTTTTGGGTCGCGAATCCCAGCATCTTTTGCAAATATCAGGTGAAAGTGTGACCAAGCTCTTCCCATTTCCGGCTGACCAACCGATCATCAAAAATTAATTTCATATTGTTACCAGATTCATTAGGGGTACATTTGAATTTAATATTATTTAACAACTTATAAAGGACGTTTTTGTTGTACGGAAATACGCTTGTAATCCTCGTAACTACGTACTGACAGTGTACAAGATAGCTATATCGCATAGGTTGGCAGTTCTCATTGTATCTTGCGACGGTCATATTGATACAAAGGCCGTAGCGATGTCGGAGGACGTGGGATATGGCCGCAAGTGACGCATCTGGTGTGGATGATAACTGGGATATTTCCGTTTATATTGCCTCTCTCTCTTTCTTTCTTTCTTTCTCTCTCTTTCTCTCGCTCGCTCGCTCTCTCGCTCGCTCGCTCTCTCGCTCGCTCCTCTTTCTCTCGCTTTCTCTCGCTCGCTCGCTCTCTCTCGCTCGCTCTCGCTTTCTCTCTCGCTCTCTCTCTCTCTCTCTCTCTCTCTCTCTCTCTCTCTCTCTCTCTCTGTCTCTCTTTCCCTCTCTCTCTCTTTCCATTTTCTTTCCCTTGCTCTCTCTCCCTCTCCCTCTTCCCTCTTCCTCCCTCTCCTTCTCCCCCACCTCTCCTTCTCTCTCTCCCTCTTCCCCCTCGCTTTCCCTCTCGCTTTCCCTCTCTCTCCTCCTCCCTCCCTCCCGCTCTCTCTCCCTCTCCTCCTCCTTTTTGTCCGCGTATTCCTCCCTTTGGCCATTGGTTGATGGAAATGCCACTCCGCAAGACTCTTTTTTGAACGAATATTCCCTTCCCTTCTCTTTCCCTTTCTCTCCCTTTCCTATATCCCCTCCCTCTCCCTCTCTCCCTTCCCCTCTCCTTCTCCCCCTCCCTCTCCTTCTCTTTTCCTCTCCCTCTTCTCTCTCTCTCTCTCTCTCTCTCTCTCTCTCTCTCTCTCTCTCTCTCTCTCTCTCTCTCTCTCTCTCTCTCTCTCTCTCTATATCTCTCTATCTCTCTCTCTCTCTCTCTCTCTCTCTATCTCTCTCTCTCTCTCTCTCTCTCTCTCCCACCCCCATCTTTCTCCCTCTCTTTCTCCTCCTCTTTGTCCCCTTGCCCATTGGTTGGTGAAAATATCTCACCGCAAGGCTCTTTTTTCCAACGAATTCGCCACAAACGACAACTCCTTTTTTGGGCAAAAACGCTTTTTGTTACATTAATGGATTTTCGTTGGCTGTTGTTGCGTCGCGCCTGCCGGCTCGCGATTGCGTCATCAGCCAAGTAGCTTCCCAGTGGTCGGGGGTTCCAAAGTAGCATTCCTGTTCGGTCCGTGATGGATGTGGGTGAGCCGAGGCGCTGGTGGGTGAGGATATGCTCTTTCCTTTCTTTGCCTCTTCTTTTCAG
>NC_091559.1:41424485-41439485 GCF_042767895.1 Penaeus vannamei | reverse complement strand
CACACCACCAAGTTCCTCACTTCATCCACCGCAAAGAAAAAAAAAAAAAAAAAAAAAAAAAAAAAGAACATTACCACGCATGCGCAACCCTGTCCATCTCTCACGTATAACAAAGAACAATTTCTTTCTTTCTTTCATTTGCAATTGATAACGCCGGAGAAATCGTACCCTCATTGCATTCGCCGCCTGTACTATAGATCACTCCTTCACTTCTCGAGATTAAAAGTTTCCCCGAGAAAAATTTCTTTTCCTCACAAGACACAAATTGCAAATTCTGTAGCACATAGCAGGAGGGGAGGGGAGGGGGGGAGGGATGGAGGGAAGGGTGGGAGGGAGGGAAGGGAGGGTGGGAAGGGAGGGAGGGGAGGGGGGGAAGGGGGGGGAGTGGGAGGGAGGGGAGTGGGAGGGAGGGAGGGGAAGGGGGGGTAAAGGGAGGGAAGAGGGGAAGGGGAGGGAGGAAAAGGGGGAAGGGAGAGAGGGGTGGGGTGGGGAAGTGGGAAGGATGGAAGGGAGGGAGGGGAAGGGGGGAAGGGGGGGAGGGAGGGCAGGGAAGGGAAGGGAGGGAGGGGAGGGGGGAAGAGAGGGAGGGGATGGAGGGGAGGGGGGAAGGGAGAGAGACGGGGGGGCAGGGTGGGAGTGGGAGGGAGGGTTGGGAGAGGTGGGGGGGGGAGGTGATAAGGGAGGGAGGGAAGGAGGGAAAGAAGGTGCAGGGAAGAAAGTGAGAATAGGGTGGATAGGAAAGAAGGGAGAGAAAGATAGAGTAAATAGGGGAGGGAGCAAGAGAGGGGAGAGATAGAGGGAGTGAGGGAGAAAGGGAGAGAGAGAGAGAGAGAGAGAGAGAGAGAGAGAGAGAGAGATGAGAGAGAGAGAGAGAGAGAGAGAGAGAGAGAGAGAGAGAGAGAGAGAGACAGACAGACAGAGAGAGACACAGACAGAGAGTGAGACAGGCAAAAATCGGGTAAAATAGCAAGAAATAAAAGAATTAATCCAAATTTTATCAGAATAAAGAAATCAAATTAATAAACCCACCCTAACGACCATTAGAAATTGTATAAACCTCTAGACACCATCGCCCTCTAGTTTCATCTCACGGCTAACAGATTTTCAAAACGACTGCCCGGTTAGACAGATTTTCAAAACGACTGCCCGGTTAGACAGATTTTCAAAACGACTGCCCGGTTAGACAGATTTCCAAAACGAATCCTCGGACACAGATTTCCAAAACGACTGCCCGGTTAGACAGATTTCCAAAACGACTCCTCGGACGCAGATTTCCAAAACGAATCCTCGGACACAGATTTCCAAAACGACTGCCCGGTTAGACAGATTTCCAAAACAACTCCTCGGACACAGATTTCCAAAACGACTGCCCCGTTAGACAGATTTCCAAAACGACTCCTCGGACACAGATTTCCAAAACGACTCCTCGGACACAGATTTCCAAAACGACTCCTCGGACACAGATTTCCAAAACGACTCCCCGGTTAGACAGATTTCCAAAACGACTCCTCGGACACAGATTTCCAAAACGACTCCCCGGTTAGACAGATTTCCAAAACGACTCCTCGGACACAGATTTCCAAAACGAATCCTCGGACACAGATTTCCAAAACGACTCCTCGGACACAGATTTCCAAAACGACTCCTCGGACACAGATTTCCAAAACGACTCCTCGGACACAGATTTCCAAAACGACTCCTCGGACACAGATTTCCAAAACGACTCCTCGGACACAGATTTTCAAAACGACTCCCCGGTTAGACAGATTTCCAAAACGACTCCTCGGACACAGATTTCCAAAACGAATCCTCGGACACAGATTTCCAAAACGACTCCTCGGACACAGATTTCCAAAACGACTCCTCGGACACAGATTTCCAAAACGACTGCCCGGTTAGACAGATTTCCAAAACGACTCCTCGGACACAGATTTCCAAAACGACTCCTCGGACACAGATTTCCAAAACGACTCCTCGGACACAGATTTCCAAAACGACTCCTCGGACACAGATTTCCAAAACGACTCCCCGGTTAGACAGATTTCCAAAACGACTCCTCGGACACAGATTTCCAAAACGAATCCTCGGACACAGATTTCCAAAACGACTCCTCGGACACAGATTTCCAAAACGACTCCTCGGACACAGATTTCCAAAACGAATCCTCGGACACAGATTTCCAAAACGACTCCTCGGACACAGATTTCCAAAACGACTCCTCGGACACAGATTTCCAAAACGACTCCTCGGACACAGATTTCCAAAACGACTCCTCGGACACAGATTTCCAAAACGACTCCTCGGACACAGATTTCCAAAACGACTCCTCGGACACAGATTTCCAAAACGAATCCTCGGACACAGATTTCCAAAACGACTCCTCGGACACAGATTTCCAAAACGACTCCCCGGTTAGACAGATTTCCAAAACGACTCCTCGGACACAGATTTCCAAAACGACTCCTCGGACACAGATTTCCAAAACGACTCCTCGGACACAGATTTCCAAAACGACTCCCCGGTTAGACAGATTTCCAAAACGACTCCTCGGACACAGATTTCCAAAACGACTCCCCGGTTAGACAGATTTCCAAAACGACTCCTCGGACACAGATTTCCAAAACGACTCCTCGGACACAGATTTCCAAAACGACTCCTCGGACACAGATTTCCAAAACGACTCCCCGGTTAAGCAGATTTCCAAAACGACTACCCGGTTAGACAGATTTCCAAAACGACTCCTCGGACACAGATTTCCAAAACGACTCCTCGGACACAGATTTCCAAAACGACTCCTCGGACACAGATTTTCAAAACGAATCCTCGGACACAGATTTCCAAAACGAATCCTCGGACACAGATTTCCAAAACGACTCCTCGGACACAGATTTCCAAAACGAATCCTCGGACACAGATTTCCAAAACGAATCCTCGGACACAGATTTTCAAAACGAATCCTCGGACACAGATTTCCAAAACGACTCCCCCGTTAGACAGATTTCCAAAACGACTCCTCGGACACAGATTTCCAAAACGACTCCCATTTAGACAGATTTCCATCACGACTCCTCGGACACAGATTTCCAAAACGACTCCCCGGTTAAGCAGATTTCCAAAACGACTACCCGGTTAGACAGATTTCCAAAACGACTCCTCGGACACAGATTTCCAGAACGAATCCTCGGACACAGATTTCCAAAACGACTCCCCGGTTAGACAGATTTCCAAAACGACTCCTCGGACACAGATTTCCAAAACGACTCCCCGGTTAGACAGATTTCCAAAACGACTCCTCGGACACAGATTTCCAAAACGACTCCTCGGACACAGATTTCCAAAACGACTCCTCGGACACAGATTTCCATCACGACTCCTCTGACACAGATTTCCAAAACGACTCCTCGGACACAAATTTCCAAAACGACTCCTCGGACACAGATTTCCAAAACGACTCCCCAGTTAGACAGATTTCCAAAACGACTGCCCGGTTAGACAGATTTCCAAAACGACTCCTCGGACACAGATTTCCACCACGACTCCTCGGACACAGATTTCCAAAACGACTCCTCGGACACAGATTTCCAAAACGACTCCTCGGACACAGATTTCCAAAACGACTCCTCGTACACAGATTTCAAAAACGACTGCCCGGTTAGACAGATTTCCAAAACGACTGCCCGGTTAGGCAGATTTACAAAACGACTGCCTGGTTAGACAGATTTCCAAAACGACTGCCCGGTTAGACAGATTTCCAAAACGACTCCCCGGTTAGACAGATTTCCAAAACGACTGCCTGGTTAGACAGATTTCCAAAACGACTGCCCGGTTAGACAGATTTCCAAAACGACTCCCCGGTTAGACAGATTTCCAAAACGAATCCTCGGACACAGATTTCCAAAACGACTGCCCGGTTAGACAGATTTCCAAAACGACTCCCCGGTTAGACAGATTTCCAAAACGACTCCCCGGACACAGATTTCCAAAACGACTGCCTGGTTAGACAGATTTCCAAAACGACTGCCCGGTTAGACAGATTTCCAAAACGACTCCTCGGACACAGATTTCCAAAACGACTCCCCGGTTAGACAGATTTCCAAAACGACTCCCCGGACACAGATTTCCAAAACGACTGCCTGGTTAGACAGATTTCCAAAACGACTGCCCGGTTAGACAGATTTCCAAAACGACTGCCTGGTTAGACAGATTTCCAAAACGACTGCCCGGTTAGACAGATTTCCAAAACGACTCCCCGGTTAGACAGATTTCCAAAACGACTGCCTGGTTAGACAGATTTCCAAAACGACTGCCCGGTTAGACAGATTTCCAAAACGACTGCCCGGTTAGACAGATTTCCAAAACGACTGCCTGGTTAGACAGATTTCCAAAACGACTGCCCGGTTAGACAGATTTCCAAAACGACTCCCCGGTTAGACAGATTTCCAAAACGACTCCCCAGTTAGACAGATTTCCAAAACGACTGCCCGGTTAGACAGATTTCCAAAACGACTCCCGGTTAGACAGATTTCCAAAACGACTGCCCGGTTAGACAGATTTCCAAAACGACTCCCGGTTAGACAGATTTCCAAAACGACTCCCCGGTTAGACAGATTTCCAAAACGACTGCCTGGTTAGACAGATTTCCAAAACGACTGCCCGGTTAGACAGATTTCCAAAACGACTGCCCGGTTAGACAGATTTCCAAAACGACTGCCTGGTTAGACAGATTTCCAAAACGACTCCCGGTTAGACAGATTTCCAAAACGACTCCCCGGTTAGACAGATTTCCAAAACGACTGCCTGGTTAGACAGATTTCCAAAACGACTGCCCGGTTAGACAGATTTCCAAAACGACTGCCCGGTTAGACAGATTTCCAAAACGACTGCCTGGTTAGACAGATTTCCAAAACGACTGCCCGGTTAGACAGATTTCCAAAACGACTCCCCGGTTAGACAGATTTCCAAAACGACTCCCCAGTTAGACAGATTTCCAAAACGACTCCTCGGACACAGATTTTCAAAACGACTGCCTGGTTAGACAGATTTCCAAAACGACTCCCCGGTTAGACAGATTTCCAAAACGACTCCCCAGTTAGACAGATTTCCACCACGACTCCTCGGACACAGATTTCCAAAACGACTGCCTGGTTAGACAGATTTCCAAAACGACTCCCGGTTAGACAGATTTCCAAAACGACTCCCCGGTTAGACAGATTTCCAAAACGACTGCCTGGTTAGACAGATTTCCAAAACGACTGCCCGGTTAGACAGATTTCCAAAACGACTGCCCGGTTAGACAGATTTCCAAAACGACTGCCTGGTTAGACAGATTTCCAAAACGACTGCCCGGTTAGACAGATTTCCAAAACGACTCCCCGGTTAGACAGATTTCCAAAACGACTCCCCAGTTAGACAGATTTCCAAAACGACTCCTCGGACACAGATTTCCAAAACGACTGCCCGGTTAGACAGATTTCCAAAACGACTGCCCGGTTAGACAGATTTCCAAAACGACTGCCCGGTTAGACAGATTTCCAAAACGACTCCCCGGTTAGACAGATTTCCAAAACGACTCCCCAGTTAGACAGATTTCCAAAACGACTCCTCGGACACAGATTTCCAAAACGACTGCCCGGTTAGACAGATTTCCAAAACGACTGCCCGGTTAGACAGATTTCCAAAACGACTGCCCGGTTAGACAGATTTCCAAAACGACTGCCCGGTTAGACAGATTTCCAAAACGACTGCCCGGTTAGACAGATTTCCAAAACGACTGCCCGGTTAGACAGATTTCCAAAACGACTGCCTGGTTAGACAGATTTCCAAAACGACTGCCCGGTTAGACAGATTTCCAAAACGACTCCCCGGTTAGACAGATTTCCAAAACGACTGCCTGGTTAGACAGATTTCCAAAACGACTGCCTGGTTAGACAGATTTCCAAAACGACTGCCCGGTTAGACAGATTTCCAAAACGACTCCTCGGACACAGATTTCCAAAACGACTCCTCGGACACAGATTTCCAAAACGACTGCCCGGTTAGACAGATTTCCAAAACGACTCCCCGTTAGACAGATTTCCATCACGACTCCCCGGTGAGACAGATTTCCAGAACGAATCCTCGGACACAGATTTCCAAAACGACTCGTCGGACACAGATTTCCACCACGACTCCCCCGTTAGACAGATTTCCAAAACGACTCCCCGTTAGACAGATTTCCATCACGACTCCCCGGTGAGACAGATTTCCAGAACGAATCCTCGGACACAGATTTCCAAAACGACTCCTCGGACACAGATTTCCAAAACGACTACTCGGACACAGATTTCCAAAACGACTGCCCGGTTAGACAGATTTCCACCACGACTCCTCGGACACAGATTTCCAAAACGACTCCCACGTTAGACAGATTTCCGAAACGACTCCCACGTTAGACAGATTTCCACCACGACTCCTCGGACACAGATTTCCAAAACGACTCCTCGGACACAGATTTCCAAAACGACTCCCACGTTAGACAGATTTCCGAAACGACTGCCCAGTTAGACAGACTTCCAAAACGACGGCCCGGTTAAACAGATTTCCAAAACGACTGCCCGGTTAAGCAGATTTCCGAAACGACTCCTCGGACACAGATTTCCGAAACGACTCCCACGTTAGACAGATTTCCGAAACGACTCCCACGTTAGACAGATTTCCACCACGACTCCTCGGACACAGATTTCCAAAACGACTCCTCGGACACAGATTTCCAAAACGACTCCCACGTTAGACAGATTTCCGAAACGACTGCCCAGTTAGACAGACTTCCAAAACGACGGCCCGGTTAAACAGATTTCCAAAACGACTGCCCGGTTAAGCAGATTTCCGAAACGACTCCTCGGACACAGATTTCCGAAACGACTCCTCGGACACAGACTTCCAAAACGACTCCCCGTTAGACAGATTTCCAAAACGACTCACCGGTTAAGCAGATTTCCATCACGACTCCTCGGACACAGATTTCCAAAACGACTGCCCAGTTAGACAGATTTCCATCACGACTCCTCGGACACAGATTTCCAAAACGACTCCTCGGACACAGATTTCCAAAACGACTCCCCCGTTAGACAGATTTCCACCACGACTCCTCGGACACAGATTTCCAAAACGACTGCCCGGTTAGACAGATTTCCAAAACGACTCCTCGGACACAGATTTCCATCACGACTCCCCCGTTAGACAGATTTCCATCACGACTCCCCCGTTAGACAGATTTCCACCACGACTCCCCGATTAAGCAGTCAGTTACCAGCCTTTATATACGCATCCTTCCATTCCTCGCGTGGAATGACCTTCAGGAAATCGGCGCAAAACCTCCGATTTACGTAAGACAAACCAGTTCCTTACGCTAAAGAGCAGAGGTTCCCACCCCCAAGGTCGCGTCCCAAATGAAGGTCACCGGGGGGTTTCTGTGAGGGTCGCCAGAGGGTCTTTTAAGGAGATTAAGAGAATGCATAGCTGCATATGTGAGTTAAAGTTAATGTTTTTGTTTTGTTTTGTTTTTTATTAACGCTTGTTTATTGAAATGTAATGTGTTGATAATAAAAACATAAAAGTATAGAATAACGTACAGTTAAAGAATGTTTTTTTTATTATTAACACATGTTTATTGAAATTCAATGTGTTGGTAATATAAACTTATAAAAGGATAGAAGAACGTAAGCTAATATACAGCTGCAAGTTTGACTACCATGAGAATAGTTGGATATATTACTACATGTTCGCACATATAGCGTCGCTAACCAAGGCTAGACTATCTTTAGGGTCGCACCGAAAAAAAAAAAAAAAAAAAAAAAAAAATAGGGAAACACTGCTACAGAGGCTGCCATACGCACTGCAGTTTCGTTGGAATCAGTTTCTGAATAAAAGGGATTATAAAGTGATTCCCGCAGAATGTATAGAGTGAAAATATGTATAGAATAAAAGTATAGATATACTGGATTTACGTGTCCGTAGTATGTTGATTTTTTTTTTTTTTTTTTTTTTTTTTTTTTTTTTTTTTTTTTTAGTCTGCTGGGTATTCGTTCTTAAAGAAAATGTTTTTTATCAGCCAGAAGGGATCGACTTTTTGTCAGCGGTTGTCGGGTTCAGGTTACTCCTTCCGTCCCTCATTAGCTAAGGCATTCTTTATCTCGAGGGGAGGAGTCTTATCGCCAGAGGGTAAATCTGCTCTCCGGCGGTACAAAAAAAAAAAAAAAAAAAAAAAAAAAAAAAAAAAAAAAGAAAGAAAGAAGAAAGAAGAAAAGAAGAAAAAAAATGACGGGGTTAATATGTATTGATATCCGGAGCCTATGCGATTGATATTGAAAGTCGGTGTACATTTTAATTTACTTTCTTCTAATGTTGCTTTTGTTCCCTTTGTGCAATGTGAATGGGTAGTGAAACGTATTTCCCTTATTATATACCATTTTGTACAAGACCTTAATAGGCTATGTATATTTTTCCCGTGCTTTTGTACGTTACATTGGACTGAAAGGGAGTAATGGAACACGGAGCGAAATACATCCAACCGAAGAGGATAAAGACAAGAAAAAAGTTCTGAAAGTTCTGAACCACAGAACCAAAGGTTTCTATCATCAACGGACACCAAAAAGTACTTTCGCTATCAAGGGAACAAATATCCTTTCACAACTCACATCATCCCTAGTAAAAAACATAAACAACAACCCCGTGCAACACTGAACAACCCCGTGCAACACTGAACAACCCCGTGCAACACTGAACAACCCCGTGCAACACTGAACAACCCCGTGCAACACTGAACAACCCCGTGCAACACTGAACAACCCCGTGCAACACTGAACAACCCCGTGCAACACTGAACAACCCCGTGCAACACTGAACAACCCCGTGCAACACTGAACAACCCCGTGCAACACTGAACAACCCCGTGCAACACTGAACAACCCCGTGCAACACTGAACAACCCCGTGCAACACTAAACAACCCCGTGCAACACTGAACAACCCCGTGCAACACTGAACAACCCCGTGCAACACTGAACAATCCCTTGCAACACTGAACAACCCCGTGCAACACTGAACAACCCCGTGCAACACTGAACAACCCCGTGCAACACTGAACAACCCCGTGCAACACTGACCTATAAACCTTAGCTCTTCTGAAATAGACCTTGGAACAACTAACTACAGTGTAATCACGCTCTTGAACCTCGCCACATCTCAAGCACTCTCCCTTGCTGAACAAAGAAAGGCTTGCAATACTGCAGAGTCACCTGACCCTCACTGGGGGTCGTGCTGGTCATTTTGAGACATTGTTCTTGCAACAAAGAAATAATGATGAAAATAAATATATAGATGGAAGAAAAGTACAGAGAGATAGAGATTGATGATAAAATTACAGAGAGAGAGATAGAGAGAGAAAGATTTCACTATAGATAGTTAGTAGATACATACATATATATGTATGTGTATCTATATAAATACATATACGCACACACACACACACACACACACGCACACACACACGCACACACAAACACACACACACACAAACACACACACACACATACACACACATACACACACATACACACACATACACACACACATACACACACACACACACTTACACACACATACACACACACACACACACATATCTATCTATATGTGCGTATATAAATATATATATATATATATATATATATATATATATATTCATATATATATATATATATATTTTTTTTTTTTTTTTTTTGTTTTTTTTATTATTATTATTATTTTTTACAAATACATTTATATATATATATATATATATATATATATATATATATATAGAGAGAGAGAGAGAGAGAGAGAGAGAGAGAGAGAGAGAGAGAGAGAGAGAGAGAGAGAGAGAGAGAGAGAGAAATAGACAGATACAAATAGAGACAGAGACAGACAGACAGACAGAGAAAAAGAGAGACGCAGACAGACAGAAAGAGAAATAAGTAATTTGACATCTAGGGATATAAAGGTACACAGCCCCAGGGAATTCAACGAGTTCGACACTAATTGCAAAACCTTTATACTACACTGACGTAAACATACTTCCTCGAAACGATAACAAGCTACTGACCACATCTTACAGTAACCAAGAATACGGAATATTTCACTGAATAGAAACCAAAATTCTAAAACCAGGAAGCAAAATATAACGAAGACACATCACAGACACACATTCTGCGCATTAAGACACAACTGTAGTACAAGTAAACTCATGAACATTCACCATCTGTACTTACTTACCTTTCCCGGGACTAAAACTAACTTCACTTTGGCATTCACTTTGTTCGTTGCTTCACTCCCCTCTTCTGCAGCGCATCCTGTCAACAGATTAGAAGCCAGTTTAGAAAAAACGAGTGTGCAAAATAATTTTCGTTTTCTCATTATTCCCATTCTCTCTCTATTTATCTATCTGTCTAACTCACTCTCTTTCTCTTCCTCTCTCTCTTTCTGTTTATCTATCTTTGTCTGTTTGTTTGTATGTCAGTCTGCACGTCTCTCTCTCTCTCTCTCTCTCTCTCTCTCTCTCTCTCTCTCTCTCTCTCTCTCTCTCTCTCTCTCTCTCTCTCTCTCTCTCTCTCTCCCTCTCTCTCTCTCTGCCTCTCCCTCTATCTATCTTTCTACCTATCTATCATATATCTATCTTTCTCCCCTCTCTCTTTCCCTTTCTCTCTCTCCCCTGGCTTCTCACTCACTCCTCTCTCTAATAATGATAATGATATAATGATAGTAGTAGTAGTGGTAATAGTAATAACAATATGATGATAATTCTTATAATTAGAAGAACAATTATGATAAAAGTAATAATAGGGATGGCAATAATATTGATGACAATGATAGAGATAATAATGATAACACTAATAATAATAGTAGTATTGATAATAAAAGCAATAATGATAATAATAATATCAATAATGAGAGAAATAACAATAATGATAATGATACCAATAAGAATAAGAATAATAGCAATAATAACGATGATAACGTTGATAAATATGATAATGATAATAATAATAATCAAAACAATGAAAATGATGATAATCATGAGAATGACAATAATGAAAAAGTTAATGAAAATAATGATAAAGATAAGGACACTAATCATAATAAATGAATGAACAGATCATCAATTCTGTACAACACACTATCGTTCCAGTTCACCAAAAACTGACAAAGAAGTGAGCGAAGATAAACAAGACACTAAGTTTTGGAAATAAAAATCTTCCGTAACCTCCACAAAAAAAAAGAAAAAAAAATGCTCGTATGATGATAACAATGACTAAACTTTGGATCCATAATCTGATGAATTTGATGAATGGAATTGTAGTCTTTAAAAATGATACATCACATTCATGCGACTACTCAGGAAATGTTAATTGGATTAGATTGGTCTTATCTATATAAATTATATGGTAGAGAGAGAGAAGGAGATAGGTAGATTGGAGAGAAAGAGAGAGAGAGAGAGAAAGAGATAGGTAGATTGGAGAGAAAGAGAGAGAGAGAGAAAAAGAGATATGTAGATATTAGGGAGAGCGAGCGAACGAGCGAGAGAGAGAGTGAGAGAAAGAGAGAGAGAGAGAGAGAGAGAGAGAGAGAGAGAGAGAGAGAGAGAGAGAGAGAGAGAGAGAGAGAGTGTGAGTGACAGAGAGAAAGTGTGTGAGAAAAAGAGAGAGAGACAGAGAGAGAAAGAGAAGTATTCTTGATATACCCATCCTAAAGTTATTGATCTCGATATAATGATAACAACAAATATAATAACAAAAAAACAACAACAAAAACACCACAACGTACATAACTTTTACTAAAGTGTACAATTTTTAATTCAATTAATCTCCTAAAACCAAAACACCTACGTACAGCGATGATAAATAATGAAAAAAATTATAACTTTCTTTGTGATAAAAAAAAAGTGTAGTATGGAAGATGGAATAATGCAATACCGCATTTTTTTTATCATGAATATTATAACCTCTCCGATCGGGATTCGATCCCTCGCCGCCACTTGGCACCCTTGTAATAAAGGCGATGTATAGTGTTCAAAACTATAACACCGGTCGATTACGAATAACTATTGTGAAGAAAAAGTAAGCGACACTATTTGTGAGATGATGTCCAAAAAAAATAAAAAAAAAAAAAAAAAAAAAAAAAAAAAAAAAAAAAAACAAAAAAAAAAAAAATATATATATATATATATATATATATATATATATATATATATATATATATATATAATAATAATAATAATAATATTAATAATAATAATAATAACAATAATAATAATAATAATGATAATAATGATAATAATAATAATAATAATAATAATAATAATAATAATAATAATAATAGTAATAATTATAATAATAATAATAATAATAATACAAAATGGAACTTAATGGTGAATAAAAAGTTAAAAGTAGATAGATGATAAAAATAGTGATGATGGCAATATTAAGGATCATGATGGTTATGGCGATATTAATGATAATAATAATGATGGTAGTAATAATGATGACTATGGTGACAGCAGTACTAATGAAGATAATGATGATGGTGGTAATAATGATAACTATGATGACAGCATTAATAATGATGATAATAATGGTAGTAATAATGATGACTATAATGATGGCAATAATAAAGACGATAATGACGATGTTATTACTAACAATGATGCGATTATGCGATGATAATCATAACAATCACAAAAATAACAAAACTGAAGATAAAGGAATAAAAGTGATTTAACATAACAAATCCAGTCATGATTTTCCCGCAATCTCTTAAGGGCCTTTTAATTAGTGCTAATCAGGACCTTAAAAGGCTTTTGAACTTTTTTTTCCCTAAGTGATGAAGTCTTAAAGCGTTCATCTTTAGGAATTCCGAAATATTTGGAGTGGAGTTAATTAAAGCAATTAACTCCATCCAATCCTATGCATGTATATACATACATACATACATACATACATATATGTATATATATATATATATATATATATATATATATATATATATATATATACATATATATATATATATATATATATATATATATATATATATATATATATATATATAGATATATATATATATATATATATATATATATATATATATATATATATATTTATATATATATATATATATATATATATATATATGTATATATATATATATATATATATATATATATATATATATATATATTTATTTATATATATATACAAATAGATAGATAAATAGATAGATAAATATATATATTCTCTCTCTCTCTCTCTCTCTCTCTCTCTTTATATATATATATATATATATATATATATATATATATATATATATATATATATATATATATATATATATATATATAAACACATCTATAAAAAGAAAATATAAAAGAAACGCATGATTATTTTCAAAACAAATGTCTCTGTTTTTCAGCTTTTACTCATTATACACCACAGTTTCAATTTTCTTTTATCTCACTTACCTTTGATCATCTTTTAATTTCCTTCTAATTATGTCTTTCTTTCTGACGCATGAAGAATCCCTGAATAAACCTGCCCACTCAAAGGCAACATTATACGTACGACTCTCTGATGTAGTGATATCTATCGTAATTTTATGATTTATACTCCTCTATAGATAAAAATCATGTGATTATACGCCTACTTAGATATGACAATGATTATTAATTCTTATTCAAGGTATAAAGGTAATTATTACGTTTAGTACATAGGTGGCAACTCAAACCAGCATCGGCAGCGCTGTCTAGTGGCCAAGTTCGGAACTACAATGACAGTTGCCTATTCGCGTATGACGGGCAATTGACCTCATTATATGAAATAAAAGTATACGTCTATATTATTGCATAGATGTAAAGGTAAGAAAAAATAGACACCCAAGTGTATTCTATACCTGAATCATCAAATAATCTTAAAACAAAAGAAACGGAAGATATACACAACCCGATAAACTCTGCGGAATATATGCTCCACTTTTCAATAACTCCCCGTACTGCAGAGTTCAGGAATATCTGCTCCTGTTCGCCCTGAAGCTGAAACTGACAAATGGCCAACGCTTGAAAATCTCTGATGCTGTTGCTCTGAACTCCAAACGGCTTGAGGAATTTTGCTTTTGCTTTTGTCTCCTTACCCACAATTTATTTATTTTTTCTGCTGCTTATCCATTTTTCATCTTCATATTTTTTCGTGTCCTTACCCACAATTTACTTTTTTTTCTGCTGCTTATCCATGTTTCATCTTCATATTTCTTCTAAAATGTCATCAAACTCTCTCCATGATATTCTATTCACCCATAAGAGAAGAAGATAATTGTGTCATTAAGGTTGGAAATCGTGTTTCTGTAGCAACTATTGGCAAATCCTTCTTACACTCGGATTTACCATTACATCTGCAATCTATTTTGTAAACTGAAGATGGATATATTCATTTTCAGCGAAATGTTCCCGTGATGGTACAAGCAAATGATAGTACTTCAGGGACCTAAGATCAGGTCTATGAAAAGGAAGAGTGAATAAGTGAAGCCCCAAACATAACTGAAAAATAAAAGCACAAACAAACAAAACATACTCACAAACACACGCACACACAAACACACGCACAAGCAAACAAAACATGCACACGACACGCACAAACACACAACACACACAAACACACGACACACACAAACACACGACGCACACAAACACACGACACACACAAACACACGCCACACACAAACAAAACATACACACAAACACACGCACAAACAAACAAAACATACACACAAACACACGACACACACAAACACACGACACACACAAACACACGACACACACAAACAAACGCCCACACACAAACACCTTTTCCCCAAGCTAGACTGCAATGTATAACCTACCCTCTCCTCTCACTCACCGGGGATTGGACCCCCGCATCAGGCCAGACATCGTAAGTGAATA
>NC_091559.1:41396985-41409485 GCF_042767895.1 Penaeus vannamei | reverse complement strand
TGACACTCCTCCAGCCAACCCCGGGGCTCTAACCTCTCGTAAACCCTGAAGTCGGATTGAGTGTGGAGCCAGGGAGGCGAGGCTGGGGGTGGAGGGGGGGGAGGAAAGGGAGGTGGCAGGGGAGGTGGCAGGCGGGGAGGCAAGGGAGGTGGCAGGGGGTGGAGCGGGAGGGAAAAGGGAGGTGGCAGGGGAGGGGAGGAAAGGGAGGTGGCAGGGGGGAAGGAAAGGGAGGTGACAGGGGGGAGGGAAAGAGGGGTGGCAGGGGGGAGGAAAGGGAGGTGGCAGGGGGAGGGAAGGGAGGTGGTAGGGGGGAAGGAAAGGGAGGTGGCAGGGGGTGGGGGGAGGAAAGGGAGGTGGCAGGGAGGGGGAGGAAGAGGGAGGTGGCAGGGAGGGAGGAGAAGGGAGGTGGCAGGGAGGGGGAGGGAAAGGGAGGTGGCAAGGGGGGTTGGGGGGAGGTAAGGGAGGTGGCAGGGGGGAGGAAAGGGAGGTGGCAGGGGGGAGGGAGATGGCAGGGGGAGGCAAGGGAGGTGGCAGAGGGGGAGGAAAGGGAGGTGGCAGGGGGGAGGGAAAGGAAGCTGGCAGGGGAGGGGCAAGGGAGATAGCAGGTGGGGGGATGAGGAAAGGATTTGAGATAGAGGGAAGGGGATGTAGATGGGTGGGTAGGATGGAGTGTTGGTAGAGAGGGTTGAGGGAGGGAGAGGGTGGAAGGGGATATATTTCGGGGAGGGAAGGGAGGGAGGGGAGGGAAGAGAAAACAAAGGGTTGAGGGAGGAGGGCGTAAGAGAAAATAGAGGGTTTAGGAGAAAAGAGAGTATGGGGGAGAGAGGTAGATGGGTAGGGGGGGGGGCGTAGGGGAAGAAGCTGTAAGGGGATTGGGGAGAGAAAGACAAGTCACAGTTTATCAACGTATTGTATCCTTTTTATTTGTTTTTCTTTGTTGTTGCGTCCTTGCCCTATACTAAATCAAAACTGCAGGGGAGAGTACAATAGCTTGTTTTGTTTTGTTTTTATGTGCATATGAATTCTTTATTTGCGATGTTTATTTGTTTTCTGTGGAAGAGTATGGCAATATTTTTTTGGTTTATTTCAATTTGTTTGATTTCATTCGTTTATCTGTTTACTTTTTGTAATTTACCTATTTAATTTTCATCTGGATTGATATGGAAATGGTTTGATTGTAAGTGTTCAAATGATGATGATCATTATGATGATGATGATAGTAATGATGATGATGATGATGAAAATAATAATGATAGTTATCAATAACAATAATTATAACAAAATAATACTAATAATAATGATAGTGATAATTATAATGCTACTGATAGTAATAATGATAATACAAATGATAATGATAAATAACAATAATAATAATGATAATATTAATAATTATAATAATAATAATGATAATATTAATAATTATAATAATAATAATGATAATAACAATGATGATACTGACAATATTTACTATCATCACCATCATCATCATTAAAGAAATAATAATAATAATACCCCATACGACTATAATTTTTCTATCAGCATACCCCCCACCCCCCCTCCGGCCATCCAGCCAATCAGACCCTTACTTTCACTAACGAAATCGCAGGTAATTGTAACGGAAGTCGAGTCTAAATTTAGCATCTCTGCATTTACAACCACATGTGGATTATAACCCTATATTGAAAACGTTCAGTTACGATCTGCAATGGCAAAAATTAATCAAGTTCTGGAATATGTTTGTTGATATATATATATATATATATATATATATATATATATATATATATATATATATATATATATATATATACTAATTGCGTCACACTCAGAGTCATGCTTTCAAGTGTATTGCAGTTAATTACATCGCTTATAATTTGCATCTAAAATGTTTGCGTTTTTCAGCGTCAAATGTCAAAGTTGGAGAATTAATGGAATAATATAAAATCCTTTTTCATAATGCTATTTTCGGAAAGATTTTAAATCATTTCTATAAAAAAAAAATTACTTTTCTCCAGCGAATTGAATCACAATTCACATTTATTTTCACACACACACACACACACACACACACACACACACACACACACACACACACACACACACACACACAAACACACACACACACACACACACACACACATATATATACATATATATATATATATATATATATATATATATATATATATATTATATCCAAATACATAGACGGATTAGACGGATTTATAGTTTTTATTTTTACATCACATGAATTATCAGTCAATTGCAAAAGAACCGAATTAACACACTAGGAAAATTAACAAGCAAATAAACAAATACCTTATACATGTGTATGCAATGGGCAAATTTTTATACAATATACTATTCCTCCACAACATACATTCAACATTCCTGAGCACACACATTTAATGACATGTATGGACCTTATACATGTGTATGCAATGGGCAAAGATTTATACAATTTACTGTTCCTCCACAACATACATTCAGCATTTCTGAAAACACACATTTAATGACAAGAACGGCAAGAACTGGTAGAAGCGTTCATGACCAATACAGTTCCAAATCACTCGAACATTAAGCTATGCTGACTTTCGTAACATAATAACATTATGATCGAATCCTATGATATTTAATCAAAGTTTGTGTTTGTACTTTTACTGCTAGGCCACATAGAATACGCTCCTTATATACTTCATGGATAACTTCGAGTCTGTACTCCCATGACTGTGTCCAGGAATATGTTTTTCATGTAACATTTAGATTAATATGATTGATAATTATTTATAGAATACAGAAACCCGTTAATGAAAATAACAAATATATGATAAGAAATGATACTGATAATAATTGCATTTTAGTGCATTTGTGATACGGCACCTGCATGTGTTTATGACAGATAGCAGGAGGTTAGGATAAAAAATCCACCCACATGATATCTATTAGGAATATACAACTGAATGTTCCCATGCCTTCTTTATAGATAACTTTTTCATGCTAAACTTTAGGTAACTTCTATTCATCAAAGGTAGTCCTAAATTAATAAGCATAATTATTAGAAAGTTTATACTGCATATTGTCTTTCAGCCTGCCCGGAAAAAATGACATTTATATCACCAGTAAATAAATTACAAAATGTTATGAGGTTGCTGCAGAATTAAGAGAAATGCTACGAACCAGAAAAAGATAAAGAGTAAAAAATTCTATACATTCTTTATCTTGAATTAAATGCCTTCTTTCGCAATATTATATTTTAATAAAGTGTAAAGACTGATCTCATCTGCAATACATTTTAAGCATTATTTTCGAATGTTATAAGTGATCGTATAATAATCTTTTGGTTTTTAATTGATTAGAAAGCCCAATGTATATGAACTGCATTAAATAATCTGCGTGCACTCACCAGTTCTCTCTCTCTCTCTCTCTCTCTCTCTCTCTCTCTCTCTCTCTCTCTCTCTCTCTCTCTCTCTCCCTCTCTCTCTCTCTCTCTCTCTCTCTCTCTCTATCTCTCTCTCTCTCCTCCCCCCCTCTCTCTCTCTCTCTCTCTCCCCCCCTCTCTCTCTCTTTCTGTATGCCTTCCTTCCTCTCTCCCTTTCTCTGTCTGTCTTCCTTCCTCTCTCTCTCTCTCTCTCTCTCTCTCTCTCTCTCTCTCTCTCTCTCTCTCTCTCTCTCTCTCCCTCTCTCTCTCTCTCTCGACTATTTACGACTGTACTTGCCGATAGTTTTTCCATACTCTTCCTTACGCCTGGCAGCGCACACACCGACCAACCAGAGTCTTTGAAAACAATTTCGTCTGATTGCTAGTGTCGAAAAAGCGAACGCGTTGAGCTCCCGTATTTAAAGGCCTAAAGTCTTTAACCAGTTAAGGATTAGTTTCAGCTTTGCTCTGATTGGTTAATATTCGAGAACAAGTAGGATACTCAACGACCAGGGGATCAGCTGGTTCAGATACAACAATATTAGCAATTTTGGGCATGTTTTTCAATAGGATCTTCGATGTTTGGGAAATCCGTGAGGATGGAAAGGCTATGATCGTATAATGGTGTGATTATGGGGGAAGATATGAATATTCGTATATATCATAAATCTCTACCTTTTAACTGACTGAATAAGAGCTCTGTGCGTGTGTGTGTGTGTGTGTATGTATGTGTGTGTGTGTGTGTGCGTGTGTGTGTGTGTGTGCATACATAAACACACACACACACACACACACACACACACACACACACACACACACACACACACACACACACACACACACACACACACACACATATATATATATATATATATATATATATATATATATATATATATATATATATATATTCATGTTGTTGTATTGCAATAGGCCTCATTGTTGACTGATCCTTTTGATATTTGGAGATGAATAAGAGTGGATTCGCATTAATATCTGGCACAAACCAACAGCCATATTGGCTTCAAAGCCGCAAAGAGATCTGAGAGAAAACGAGCTTTGATTGGCAGAATGACATGCGGGGGGGGGGGGGGTAAGGCTGCGATGCACTCTGCGTGACAATAGCATTCGCATCCCGACCTCGCTATAACGAATATGCATCTCATTTCCTTCTCGTCGGGATGCTCGTGGATGTTGCATGACCCCCAAAATCTACTCAGAACTTCTGGGCAATCCCTCATCATCATTTAACTTCTAGCGCCATCTACCAGTCAATCAAATAACTTCACAAAAAAACTATGCAAAAATTAAACAAACAAGCAGTCTGAATGTAACTTCTTTCGGTCGAGGGACTAAAACAGCTGTTCCTAACCCTGGGGTCGCCTAGAATTCAAAACATTAGACGTGGTCAGTTCTCAAGTTTGAGATGTGTTCAGCATAGACGTATTTACATATTGGTTTGAGGACTAAATGATTTTGCCCGATTATTACACAATAGTTTAAAATTCAGTTGTCTTATATACTAATTATGTATCAGACGTATTTCCGCGTAAATACATCCAGATAGTGTTAAAAAAGGAAAACATTAATTGAATTTAGACAGACAACAATCAATGGTATATAATGCAAGCATATCCATTGTAGAACCGACTGGGGGCCTTGATCATGTCTAGAGGGACATGACTGGGGTCGCTTTGAAAAAAAATAGAACCACTGAACCAAAGCATGATTTTCTAATCGTGAAAATATTCCTACACTAAATAATCCTCATTTCATTCTTTTTCTTACTCATCTCCTCTTCGTCTCTCCTTTTCATTGTTACCAGATAATGAAGCAGAAAGTAGAATAATGACAATAACAAAGAAAATAATAACCCTGATAAAGATGAATATTATCGCCAACAGGATCATGAAAGTCGAGTCTCAAATAACCGACGAACAAATACCGCCCTTATCAGCATAGTCTAAAAGGTTGTTATTATCTGAGACCTGGTCAAAAAGGGTTAAAAACAAGAGGAAAGGGGGGTTTCTAAGGCGAGTGAGCTCTTCAGTAAGAAATAACTTCATTCGCATATTCAACACGGGATTCTCGCTGCTTTTATATTCAATAATTGTGGTGATGCGTGACAGAATTGATGTAATTCAATAGACAGACAGATACGTATTCATAGTCTTATGACAATGAGGTAGTATTGCAAAGGTAAATATATATATATATACATATATATTTTTTTTTTCTTTCTTTCTTTCTTTTTCTTTCTTTCTTTCTTTCTTTCTTTCTTTCTTTCTTTCTTTCTTTCTTTCTTTCTTTCTTTCTTTCTTTCTTTCTTTCTTTCTTTCTTTCTTTTTCTTTCTTTTTTTTCTTTTCTTTTTTTCTTTTTATCCACATGAATGTATATATAACTAAACCGCCGTAGATACACAGAATCCGTAGTCGTGGCTCTCATCGTCCACCATTTACTCGCATTCCCATTCTCCTCTTAAGGTACTTTTACACTAGCACTTCTTCCGTAATTATTTTGGCAATTTTCTGAAATTTTGTCTATTATTGAGCAAATTGTCGTCTTTACCGATTGGGCGATAATGATCAATTCCCTTTGAAATCCTTTCCGGCAACTTTTTCAGCCAAGCATAGTCAAATCAAGAGCTATATTCTAGAATGTTTGTATTTAGGTTAGATAAAATAAATTGTAACATAACAAATGTGAGAATAGATTTAATATATATACTATAAAACAATAGATTAGTAAACATGAAATTCATTATTTATTGAAATTAATAACATTTGTTTTAGGTGTTCGCAAGATTGTTTACATCCGTGAGAGGAGTGTGCGCCATTCCTCTGCAGTTTCGAAAGCATCATGGATCGTGCTAATTCTCCTATCTGGACACGTCTTTTTTGGGGAATTTCGTCAGAATCTTTGCCTCTTGGATATCAGAGATGGCGGATACACAAAGAGGAAATCGAAGAGGAAAGCGTACAATAATATCTTCGTTTCGCCTGATTGACGCCATCGCGTGACTGTGCGCCTCGAAAAGTGGACAATTTATGAAGAATTTCCGAAAAAGAGGAGAAAATTGCTAGTGTGACAGCCTCTTTATACCCTCCCACACCCTCCCCCACTCACTCCCCCTATCTCCACCCCTTGTGACACCCCCTCCCCTCTCCCTCCCCTCCATGAAAAGCGATAGATAGGTCTATTGTCCTTCTATAGGCCTTCCGACACGAAGCTAAGATAGCACGATTGCTTCTCGAATAGGCTTTTCACCATTGCTGTATGACAGGGGGGGGGGGAGAGGTAGGGGGGGGAGGAAGGGGGATAGGAAGATAAGGAATGGAGGGAGGGGAGGGCCTCTAGGAGGAGCCAAAGGGGGAGAGGAGGATAGATGGAAGGGGAGGGAAGCGCCTCTTAGGAAAGGTAAGGGAGGGAAAACAGTAGATAGGGAGAGGAAGGGAAAATATGGCCGGTTATTAGAGGCTCGGCCCAGAGAATATTCGTACACTTGACATGCATAAATAAAGAAATAAATGCATATGTATCAACCTAGACATGCATATCAACCCGGCAAATAGATGGTCAAATGTATATCTATCAGATATATAGACAGATATGCCTTTGTTTCTGTATCTGTATTTATGAAAATTCATTGGGTCGGGTCTGGCACAATTTTAACAAACCGGCTGTTAGAGGGGAAAGCAGTAGTGCCTCCAACGGGGTGAAGGTGAGGTGTATATGGAGGGGAAAGAGGTAGGGAGAGAGGAAAAGAGCCTCTTAGTGCCACCCAGTGCCTCCGAGACCCTCTGGCAGCTTCGGTGATGGCGAGATAAAGAAAGGGGGAGCCTCCGACCTTGGCTGTTATAGGAAGGCCTTTTGGGATCAAGAGAATCCTCTGAGGGACCGAAGGACTTAGTGTATGGAGGACCCTATGGAGAAGAGAGGAAGACGAGGGGAAGGAAGAGGGAGAGGGGAAGAGAAGGAGGAAGGAGAAGAAACATGAGAGATAAGGGAGTGGAAGATGCAGACGGGGAGGAAGAAAGAGAGAGAGAAGATGCAGAGGAATGAAGGGAGGGTTGGAAAGAACACAAAAAGGAGAGAAGAAAACTATACAAAAGGAAGAAAGAGGAAGATCAGAAGTAGGGTAAAAATGAAAGGAGAAAAGAAATACTAGAAATCACATTATCACAAAAAAAGAAAAGAAAAAAAAGAATGACGACAATCATAAGAAAAAAGAAGATAAAATAGATGAACACGAGATCCCATAATCATTTCGATAATACACATAACATAATTTTTTTTTTTATAAACACATCAATTACCCCCCCCCCCCTACCCTTCCCAGAGCCCGTTCAATAACAGTTCATTAGAATATTCCGGAAATCAGGAAGAGGAGAAGGGGTATCCTTGTTCAATTAAAAAAACATTGATAGTAATAATAATAATAAATGTCATGATTGAAGACGCGCTATCATTATCATCATTGTTATTATTACCTTCATTGTGATGTTTTTTTATTACAATTATAATTGTTATCATTGTCATCATTATCATTATTATTGCTGTTGTTTTTTTTCTGCTGATATTACTATTATTGTTGTTGTTATTGTTATTAGCATTATTATCATTATCATTATTATTATTATTATTATCATTATTATTATTATCATTATTTTGTTATTATTATCGCTATTATCATTACATCATTATTCTCAGCGTTGCTAATATCATCATCGTCATCATTATTATATCCATTGTCATTATTGTTATTGTCATGACCTATTACTCGTAGTATTGGTATCAGAATCGTAGCTAAACATTTTAAGTCATAGTAGCCAGGCGTTTGAGCGAAAAAAAATCTAACTAAGCAAACGAAATAAAAAAATATATATCACAATAAAAAAAAAATCACAAGTAATCAGTCTTCCATAGAATTTGCTAAGACCAATAATACACCCAAAGACCCCATTAATAACCTCCTTTAGAAAACAAGGCAGACGGAAAATTAATCAAAACAGCAGAAAAAAAATCGGCAAAAATTATAAATAGAAAGAAGGGAGAGAAATGGCCAAAACAGGAATCAAAGAGTACATGGCTAATATTAGAAGCAATCATGATATCAATTATTCTGAGCCCAAAAAATCCTATAGTGATTTACTGTTCGTGTAAGCGTGCGTGTGCGTCGGTCCAATAGTAAGTATACATGTGTAAGTGAGGCATTTGAAGTTGTAATAATGATAACAATTTCAATAGTGATGAATATTATTTTTATTAATATCCTTATCATTATTTTTATTAATATCTTTATCACTATTATTATTATTATCATTATCATTGCTGTTGTTGTTGTTCTAATTATTATTATTATTACAGTTTTTGTGATTATAATTACTGTTATTATTATTATTATCATTATTATTACCATTATCATTACCATTGCTATTATCATCATCATTACCATTATGTCGATTGGTTGTAATGATTGTGACAATTATAATGACAACAATATGATCAAATATTAGTAGTGATTGTAAACTATATGATGATTTTGATGAATATATTTCACTAAGGCTATCCTTTGCCTCTTACTTGGTTTAGAGATTCAATTACCTCTTTCTCTCAATCTTTTTCATCTTTTCCCTCCTATTTGCAAATACACCTTCCTTTATCTTCCTCTCTCTATTTATCTATCTATCTATCTCTTTCTCTTTCTCTCTCTTTCTCTTTCTTTCTTTGTCTCTCTCTCTCTCTCTCTCTCTCTCTCTCTCTCTCTCTCCTTCTCTCTCTCTGAGTCTGTTTCTCTCTCTCTCTCCCTTCCTCTCACCCCATATCTCCTCATCTCTCTCTCTTTCTCTCTCTCTCTCTCTCTCTCTCTCTCTCTCTCTCTCTCTCTCTCTCTCTCTCTCTCTTTCTCTCTCTCTCAACATCTCTCTCTCTCTCTCTCTCTCTCTCTCTCTCTCTCTCCCTCCCTCCCTCTCTCTCTCTCTCTCTCCCTCTCTCCTCTCCCTCTCTCCTCTCTCTATCTCTCTCTGAGTCAGTATCACTTAGTATTCCGTCCAGCTATTGATAGAATTATGCAAATATTCCCATAAACTAATAACAGCTGATTGCCAATTGTCCCTTAATGATTAGTGTTTACATAGAGCAGGGATCGATAAACTTGTTAGGGCTTAAGGAGAACAATATATTGATTGTATTTCTTTGTTTGTGCTCTGTTTTTTTTTTTAGGCCTATAAGCTTATTAGGCTTAATTTGTGTATTTGGTATGATGATTTTGATATGGGTATATCATGGCTAAACTGATGTTTGGTGGTTTAGATGTTTTTTTCCCCTCGTTCTCTTTCTTATTCTCTCTCCTTCTCTCTCTTACTCTCTATTTTACTCACTCTCTCTCTTTCTCTCTCTTAATCTCTCTCTCCTTCTCTCTCTCTCTCTCTCTCTCTCTCTCTCTCTCTCTCTCTCTCTTTCTCCTCTCCTCTGTCTCTCGTGTTTACAAAGGAGATGGAAAAAAACAGAAACAGTCTATCAATCCCTTTTCCATTCCCCTAGAAAGAGAAAGAGGGAAGGGGAGAGAGAGGGTGATCAAAGACCCAATCAATCGCGACTTAAAATTTGAAGTTCAGAGAGAAATGTAATACAAGATGTATCTTACTGTCGGCTCGGTATCTTGTCATATATATATTTTTTTCATTTTTTCTTTTTTTTTTTTTTTTTTTTTTTTTTTTTACATGTCAAATTTAAATTGAAGTTGGTGATCGCCTCCTTCTCACCCCTCACCTCCCCCCCCCCTACCTCTCCTCTACGCCCTTCCCCCCCCTACTTCTCCTCTACCTCTCCTCTACCCCTTCCCCTCCCCCTGCCTCTCTTCTACCCCCTTCCCCCCTACTTCTCCTCTACCCCCTTCCCTCCCACCCCCCTACCTCTCCCTCTACCCCCCATCCCTCCCCCTACCTCTCCTCTACCCCCGTTCCCTTCCCCCCTACTTCTCCTCTACCCCCTTCCCTCCCCCTACTTCTCCTCTATCTCCTTCCCTCCACCCCCCACCTCTCCTCTACCCCCTTCCCTCCCCCCTACTTCTCCTCTACCCCCTTCCCTCCCCCCTACCTCTCCTCTACCCGCTTCCCTCCCCCTACCTCTCCTCTACCCCTTCCCCCCCTACCTCCTCCTCTACCACAGCACCTTCCCTCCCCCTACCTCTCCTCCCTACCCCCTTCCCTCCCCCCAGACCTCTCCTCTACTCCCTTCCCTCCCCTACCTCTCCTCTAATCCCTTCCTTCCCTCCCCCTAGCCTCCTCCTCTACCCCCTTCCCTCCCCCCTACCTCTCCTCTACCCCCTTCCCTCCCCTCCCTCCCCCCCTACCCCTTCCCTCCCCCTACCTCTCCTCTACCCGCTTCCCCTCCCCCTACCTCTCCTCTTCCCCCTTCCCTCCCCCCACTTCTCCTCCTACCCCCTACCTCTCCTCTACCTCCCTTCCCTCCACCCCCTACCTCTCCTCTACCCCCTTCCCCCCCTACCTCTCCTCCTACCTCCCTTCCCTCCCCCCTACCTCTCCCTCTACCCCCTTCCCTCCCCCCTACCTCTCCTCTACCTCCCTTCCTCTCCCCCTACCTCTCTCCTCTACCCTCCCTTCCCTCCCCCCTTTCTGCCTCTCCTCTACCCCCTTCCCCCCTACACCTCTCCTCTACCCCCTTCCCTCCCCCTCTTCTCCTCTACCCCTGCCTTCCCTCCCCCCCCTAGCCCTCCTCTACCCCCTTCCCTCCCCTCCCTCCCCCCACCTACCTCCTTCCCTCCCCCCTACCTCCTTCCCTCCCCCTACCTCTCTCCTCTACCCGCTTCCCTCCCCCTACCTCTTCTTCTACTCCCTTCCCTCCCCCTAGCCCTCCTCTACCCCCTTCCCTCCTCCTCCCTCCCCCCTACCTCCTTCCCTCCCCCTACCTCTCCTCCCTACCCCGCTTCCCTCCCCCTACCTCTCTTCTACTCCCTTCCCTCCCCCCTAGCCCCTCCTCTACCCCTTCCCTCCCCTCCCTCCCCCCTACCTCCTTCCCTCCCCCTACCTCTCCTCTACCCGCTTCCCTCCCCCTACCTCTCCTCTACCCCCTTCCCTCCCCCCTACCTCTCCTCTACCCCCTTCCCCCTCCCCCCTACCTCTCCTCTACCCCCTTCCCTCCCCTCCCCCCCTTCTACTTCTTCAAGATGATGTCGGGAGGTGAATTATACATAATCTCTGACGTTTGTTTTATTTCGTAAGACTGAGGAGTGTGTGATGCCTTTCTTGTTCAGCTGGAAAGGAGTTCTGGTATTGGTATTATTTGCTTTTCTGATGAATCCGTGATCTTAAAATGACGTAAAACGCGATAGAATTACCCCCCCCCCCCCCACAAAAAAAAGATAGTAATAATAATAATAATAATAAAATAAAAATAAAGATGAAAAAATGAAAAAAATAAATAAATAGATAAAAATAATGACAATGATAATGAAGAATAAATAACAATAATAATGATGAATAAATAACAATGGTGATGATGATATGATATGATGAATAAATAACAATGATGATAATAATATGATATGATCTATAAATAAATGAATGATTAAAGAATTGCAGATAATAACAATGAATAGAGAAATAGATCAATAAGCATTATAAAAAACTAAAATATTTCCTTCTCTCCCATTAACCATCCCCCCCTCCCCTTAAATAAACACCCCAATTCTCCCATTGGTCAAACTCAGTAAAAAATAAAGATAAAAAAAACAGAGAGAGAGAGAGAGAAAGAAAGAAAATAAGGGATTCATAGATAGACTGAGAGAGAGAGATAAAAAGAGATAAATAGATAAATAGATAGATAGAGAGAAAGAGAGAGAGACATAGATAAAGAGACAGACATGTATTGATATAAATCTATAAATAAAACTTGGAGAGAGAGAGAGAGAAAGAGAGAGAGAGAGAGAAAGCGAGAGAGAGAGAGAGAGAGAGAGAGAGAGAGAGAGAGAGAGAGAGAGAAAGAGAGAGAGAGAGAGAGAGAAAGAGAATGAAAGAAAGAAAGAGAGAAATAAAGAAATAAAGAAAAAAAGGGGATTCA
>NC_091559.1:41386985-41389485 GCF_042767895.1 Penaeus vannamei | reverse complement strand
GGAACGAAGGAAGGGACGGAGAAAGGGAGCGAAGGAAGGGACGGAGAAAGGGAGCGAAGGAAGGGACGGAGAAAGGGAACGAAGGAAGGGACGGAGAAAGGGAACGAAGGAAGGGACGGAGAAAGGGAGCGAAGGAAGGGACGGAGAAAGGGAGCGAAGGAAGGGACGGAGAAAGGGAACGAAGGAAGGGACGGAGAAAGGGAGCGAAGGAAGGGAACGAAGGAAGGGACGGAGAAAGGGAGCGAAGGAAGGGACGGAGAAAGGGAACGAAGGAAGGGACGGAGAAAGGGAGCGAAGGAAGGGACGGAGAAAGGGAACGAAGGAAGGGACGGAGAAAGGGAACGAAGGAAGGGACGGAGAAAGGGAACGAAGGAAGGGACGGAGAAAGGGAACGAAGGAAGGGACGGAGAAAGGGAACGAAGGAAGGGACGGAGAAAGGGAACGAAGGAAGGGACGGAGAAAGGGAGCGAAGGAAGGGAACGAAGGAAGGGACGGAGAAAGGGAACGAAGGAAGGGACGGAGAAAGGGAACGAAGGAAGGGACGGAGAAAGGGAACGAAGGAAGGGACGGAGAAAGGGAACGAAGGAAGGGACGGAGAAAGGGAACGAAGGAAGGGACGGAGAAAGGGAACGAAGGAAGGGAACGAAGGAAGGGACGGAGAAAGGGCACGAAGGAAGGGACGGAGGAAGGGACGGAGAAAGGGAACGGAGGAAGGGACGGAGAAAGGGAACGAAGGAAGGGACGGAGAAAGGGAACGAAGGAAGGGACGGAGAAAGGGAACGAAGGAAGGGACGGAGAAAGGGAACGAAGGAAGGGATGGAGAAAGGGAACGAAGGAAGGGACGGAGAAAGTTTATTTATTTATTTATTTATTTATTTATTTATTTATTCATTTTATCTATTTTATTTATTTTATTTATTTTATTTATTTTATTTATTTTATTTATTTTATTTAATCTATTCATTTATTTTATTTATTTTATTATTATTATTATTATTTGTATTTGTGCTCGTTCGCGAATAAGTTGTTTAATGTGTATGTGTTTTAGTCCATAATTAATATGCATACTGTAAGTTTCCAATTATGTTGTTTTTTGTGTGTGTGTGTATGTGTGTATGTGTAATCATGCCTCAAAACATATGATCACCGTTATTTACATTCATATTCAATGAAACTCTTAGAAGGTTAGACATCACTTGATAGAAGAACATTAGTAAGAACAATATTTACATTCCGAGAGAAAAACGGTATAACTGATGATTTCATGAATGCAACAACATTTCCTCTGCAAATGAAGTGAATAAAAAATAACCAGTGAACATCCGCTAACATCATCCGATTGCATAATGTTTTTTTCGGCGATCAATGTTGTACACGCGAGGTTTGTGCCACTTTCAAAAAGTGTATTTAATAATTTGCAGGTGATTTTTTTTCCTCACTCAAGTCGCTACCTTAATTTATTTCATAATTACATTTAAAGACATCAGTTCCCTTTACCTGTTTATCTTCTTCTTCTTCTTCTTCTTTCTTTTTTTCTTTTTAACCCTCTTCTTGGATATTCTCCTTGTGAATTTTCATCATCAATCCATCCTCATTATCAGGACTTTTCTTACGTAAGAATTCGAGAAGAATTTATAACATGATAGTGGAATAGACAGATGTTCAATGTTTTCATTCCAGGAGTAACTATGATATTCGTAAACCTAACGTTTTCCAGACATACCACAGGTAGTGTAACAGATAGAAAGAACACAAGTATATCATAATTAAACGTTGCATATATGTAGTATAACAGATACAAAGAACACAATTATATCATAATTAAATGTTGTATATATGTAGTATAATAGATACAAAGAACCCATCTCTACCATAATTAAATGTTGCATATATATAGTATAACAGATAGAAAGAACCCATTTCTACCATAATTAAATGTTGCATATATGTAGTATAACAGATACAAAGAACCCATTTCTACCATAATTAAATGTTGCATATATATAGTATAACAGATAGAAAACACCTATTTATATCATAATTAAATGCTGTATATATGAAGTATAATAGATACAAAGAACCCATTAATATCATAATTAAATGTTGCATATATGTAGTATAACAAATAGAAAGAACCCATTTCTACCATAATCAAATGTTGCATATTTGTAGTATAACAGATAGAAAACACCTATTTATATCATAATTAAATGCTGTATATATGTAGTATAACAGATACAAAGAACCCATTTCTACCATAATTAAATGTTGCATATATATAGTATAACAGATACAAAGAACCCATTTCTACCATAATTAAACGTTGCTTTCCTAGGTTTATAAGGTACACTTTTTCAGGGTTGTGAGTGAGATTTCACAAGTAATGAGTAAACCTAACCCTTTCCAGACATATAATAGGTAGTGTAACAGATAGAAAGACCCCATTTATATCATAATTAAATGTTGGATACATACCTCTCCTAGGTTTATAAGGTACATG
>NC_091559.1:41366985-41374485 GCF_042767895.1 Penaeus vannamei | reverse complement strand
TTTTTTATATGTTCGCCTACTACTCTATTTCGAAGTTTTCTTTTAGTGTGTGTGTGTTATGTCATTGTGTCTGAATGCTTGTCTGTATATATGTGTCTGTGTTTATAAGGTCATGTGCGTATCTCAGTGTGCATATGTATGTACGTATCTCTGTTTCAGTATCAGCGTCCGTGCGTATATGTCCGTACGTATCCGCTCGCCCCCTCCCCTCCCCACTGAATAGGACCAACCCTCCCCTCCTCGCCCCCCAATGACCCTCTCGAGTGGGTCCAAGACCCCCCTCTCGCACCCCTGACCCTCTCGAGTGGGCCCAGACCCCCCTCGCCCCCCAATGACCCTCTCGAGTGGGCCCAAGACCCCCCCTCGACCCCCAATGACCCTCTCGAGTGGGCCCAAGACCCCCCCCTAGCCCCCAATGACCCTCTAGACTGTGCCCAAGACCCGCCCCCGCCCCCCCTCCGCACCCTCTAGACTGTGCCCAAGACCCCCCCCTCGCCCCCAATGACCCTCTAGACTGTACCCAAGAGCTCCCCCTCCTCGCCCCCAATGACCCTCTCGAGTGGGCCCAAGACCCCCCCCCCCCTCCCTCGCCTCCCAATGACCCTCTCGAGTGGGCCCAAGACTCTCCCACCTCGCCCCCTGACCTTCTAGACTGCCCAAGACCCCCCCGCCCAATGACCCTCTAGACTGTGCCCAAGACCCCCCCCCCGCCCCCAATGACCCTCTCGAGTAGGCCCAAGACCCCCCCTCGCCTCCCAATGACCCTCTCGAGTGGGCCCAAGACCCCAATGACCCTCTAAACTGTGCCCAAGACCCCCTCGCCCCCCAATGACCCTCTCGAGTGGGTCCAAGACCCCCTTCGCCCCCAATGACCCTCTCGAGTGGGCCCAAGACCCCCCTTCGCCCCCCAATGACCCTCTAAACTGTGCCCAAGACATCCTCCCCCTCGCCCCCAATGATCCCTCTCGAGACTGGCCCAGACCCCTTCACCCCCCTCGCCCCCAATGACCCTCTCGAGTGGGCCCAAGACCCCCCCCTCGCCCCCCCATGACCCTCTCGAGTGGGCCCAAGACCACCCCCCCCCCTTCCTCGCCCCCCAGTGACCCTCTCAAGCGGGCCCAAGACCACCACGCCCCCAGAGTGATTTACGTCAGCGAGTGCCAAGCCCCTCGGATGAAATATGGACACGACGGCGGCGGCGACGGAGGCAGGTGCCACCCGAGAGGAGGGACTGGTTCCAATTCGGGCGTGATAGCGGAGAGGGGATGAGAAATGGGCGCGGAGAAGGGCTGACGTCGGGGGTAAACACGCGTGATGGGTGGCTGGCGATCGGGAAGGAGGGACAGATACAGAGAGAGATTTTTTTTTTTTTTTTTTGGATGGGGGGGGGTAGAGAGAGAGAGGGGGAAGGGGGAGAGAGGAAGAAGGAGAGACAGATACAAAGAAGAGGGAAATCTTGAGGGGGGGAGGGGGGAGGGATTGAAGGAGGTTAGAGAAGAGAGGGAGGGGGAGGAGGGAAGGAAGGAAGGAGGGACAGATACAGAAAGAAAGTCTTGGGGGGGGGGGGAGGGTTAGAGAGAGAGAGAGATGGAGGGGGAGGGGGAAGAGGGACAGAAGGAGGGGGAGATACAGAGAAAAAAATCTTGGGGGGAGGGGGGGGGTAAAGAGAGAGGAAAGAGGGAGGAGACTGGAAAGACAGAGATCATGGGGAGGAGAGAGAGGAGAAAAGGAAGGAGAGACAGATACAGAGAAAGTTTTGGAGGGAGGGGGAGGCAAAAAGAGAGGGGATGGGGAGTGGAGGGAAAGAAAATGCAGGAAGCGAGGGGGAAAGAAGGAAGGAAGGAGGGATAGATATAGCGAATCTTGGGGGAAGGGGGAGGTAAAGGTAGAGGGAGGCGGGAGGGGGGAGACTGGATATACAGTAGGTGAGGGGAGTGAGGGAAGGAAGGAGGGGTAGATACAGAGAGAAAGTCTTATGAGGGAGAGGGGAAGAAAGGGGAATAAAAAGAGAGGGGAAGGGGTGAAGGGAGACTGGAGAGAGAGGAAGTGAGGGGAGAGATAGAGAGTGAGGGTGGGTGGGGGGGGGGGCGACAGATACAGGGACAGTCTTGTGGGGGGGGGGGGGAGGAGATGTAAAAAGAAAGAGGAAGAAGGGAGGGGGGATGATGGGTAAGATAGGAAGAGAAGGGAGAGAGAGAGAGAGAGAGGAAGGGAAATGTACAGAGAAAAAGACATTTTGGGGGGTGGGGGTAAAGAGAGGAGGAAGATAGGAAGTGAGGGGAGAGGGAGGGAGCGAAAGAGGGAGAGAGAGGAGGGGGCAAAGAAAGAGAGAGAGGGAAGGGGTGGAAATCAGAGAGTGAGGAAGAGTAGGAGGAAAGAAAGAGAAAAGAGAAGTCAGAGAGAGAGAAAGAGAGAAAGAGAGAAAGAGCGAGACAGAGATAGATAGATAGATAGACAGATAGAGAGATAGGAAGAGAAAGACAGACAGACACAGACAGAGAAAGACAAACAAAAAGACAAACAAACAACCAAATAGAAGAGAGCGACAGAAAGGGAAGGCAGATGAGGGGGAAGGGGGAAGGGAGGGAAGGGGGTGGCAAGAGATAAGAGGAGAAGAGGAAGACCCCGCGAGAGCCGTTGCCCGCTGGGTGATCGGGGACTCGAGGAATCTTGACATTTTCTTAACGTTTACGATAAGAGCGAGGCGAGGGCGGGAGGCAACAAACGCCTTCTTTTTATCTCTTTTTTTTTTTTTTTTTTTTTGGCTCTCTTTCTTCTTTTTCTTTCCTTCTTTCTTTCGTTTTTTTTTTCTCTATCTATCTATCTTTTTTGTTTTTTCTTTCTTTCTTTTTCTCTCTACCTATCTATCTTTTTTGTTTTTCTCTCTCTCTCTTTTCTCTCTCTCTCCCCCCTCCCTCCTCTCCCTCTCTCTCTCTCTCTCTCTCTCTCTCTCTCTCTCTCTCTCTCTCTCTCTCTCTCTCTCTCTCTCTCTCTCTCTCTCTCTCTCTCTCTCTCTCTCTCTCTCTTGCCTTTTTTTGTCGTTTTTATTGTTTTCTACTTATTCTGTACCATTATTTCTTTTTCATATATTCCTCTTTCTTCTCTTCTCCTTTTCCTTTATTCATTCTCCTTTTCCCCATTCTTGCTATTTTTGTCTTCTTTTTATTTTTGGTATTTACACATCATTTTTCTTTTTCTCCATCTATCCTTCTTTTTTATCTTGCCCTCTCATCATCATCATTTATTCCTGTCACCGCCTCTTCCTTATCGCTATTATCTATCTCTATCACACTTTATTACCTATCCCCCTTCATCATCATTCATTGCCTCGTCCTTCCTTTCTTTATTTCTTGATTCGTGTTCTCATTACCTCTTTACGTTTTTTTTCTTATTCCTCTTTGATTTCCTCTTTCTCTTCTTCGTTTTTATTCTTAGCTTCCGCTCTCTTCTCTCCATAAAATTTGATCTTTCTCCATTTTTCTCCTCCTCATCTTTGCCATTAATAGTCATTATATACATACATACATACATACATATATATATATATATATATATATATATATATATATATATATATATATATATATATATATATATATTCCTTTCACGGTGTTTTCTTTATATCTATTAATTCCTTTTTATCACATCTTCATTCATTTCTCTTAATCCTATTTTCTTTCTCTCCATCATTTTTTTTTTCTTTCCTTTCTTTCCATCATATTTTCTTTTCTTTCTCTTCATCATATCTCTTGTCATGAACTTTTCCTTTCCCTCTTATCAGATTTTATTCTCTTGTCTCTCGCCATATTCTTCTATTCCTCTTATCTACCATTACACCATAGTTATTCCTCTTTTCTTCACTCATTCACTCCTTTCTCTAACCATTTTCCTATATTCCCATTACCATAAAAATCAACAGCAACACCATATTTTTTTACCCTTTCCTTTCGCCATACCATTTCCCCCTTTCTTCTAACCCACCTCTCCCCCATACCATTTCCTCTAACCCTTCCCTCCCCCATCCCATTTCCCCCTTTCCTCTAGCCAGCTTCAGCACCATCTGCAGCTCCAACTCGAGGACTATCTGCTGCACCAGCTCCAGCATCAAAATCATTTCTTGCACCATCTCCAACACCAGCATCAGCACTAGCATCAGTTCTAGCACCATCAACACCAGCATCAGTTCTAGCACCATCTCCAACACCAGCACCATTTCTTGCACCATCAACACCAGCATCAGTTCTAGCACCATCAACACCAGCATCAATTCTAGCACCATCTCCAACACCAGCCGCAGCTCAGCCCTCACTGCAGCAGGACAAACAAGAGACCAACAGAGAAATAGAGTATCAGCCACAAATGCCGCTTCGCCAGTTGAAGCAGATGATGTTTTTGATGGATCAGCAGCTCTCAATTTGGGGGAGATAGGAAGGACAGGGAGATTGCTGAGCCAACAGATGGATCAGCAATTTCAATTTCAGGAGAAGTTGTTCGTTCTCCTCCTCGATCAACAACAGCACCGACCTGCAGTGGGCCTTGGGAATGGTCAAGTAATCAAGGTCTTCAAATGATATATTGAAATGTATTGCACTTATTGATTATATTGACTTTATTATAGACTCTGGTCTGTTCTCGGACATGATTAGTGATATAAAAGGTTTTTTTTTTACCATCCAGATGATATGCTAAAGATGCAGTGAGGATGGCACAGCTCACCAGGCACGTATATAGCACTAATGTTTAATTGATAGCCCTCTACATAAATATAAACACAGTTTGGATAGATGATTTTGTATCTTACCCTGGCTATTTGCAGGGCATGTACACTGTTCTGTAAATAAATGTTATCAAATCAAATCTAAGCCCCTTTTGCCTTCCTACCACCATAACCACAAACAAACGACACTATATCTCTCCCACAGCCACCATGAACGTCCCACCACAAGACCAAATACCTCGCTACACACTCTAGTGCAACACGAGAGCTCATTCCACGCGTATGATGCAATAAGGCTCAAATTCCTATCTTGCAATACAGGTCCGTCTTGTGCAAGGAGAGTGAAGATACAGGAGACTGAGAACTGAGAAGCTGGATATATGTAATCAAAAAATCAATAAGAATTTTGAAACAAGAATAGAAGACGAAATGAGAAACAAGAATAGAAGACGAAATGAGAAACAAGAAGAGAATCAGAAATTTAGAAACAGGAATAGAATCTAGAACATAGAAACAAGAATATAATAAAGATTTCGAAACAAGAATACGAGAAACGAATTTAAGAATAAGAATAGAATCAAGAATTTAGAAACGAGAATAGAATCTAGAACTTAGAATCAAGAATAAGAGCAAGAATTTTGATTTAGAAACAGGAACAAGAACATGAATCATATTTTAGAAACAAGAATAGAAGTAAAGACCAAAGATTTAGATGCAGGGACAGAAATAGGAACTTAGAAAAATAATAAGAAGAGTAAGATTCGAAAGGAAAACAGGATGCAGAAACAGAAATAAAGAAAAAAACTAGAATAGAAACAAGAACTAAGTTACAAAGGGGAAACAAGCGCCAAGAATCGACGACCAACTTAGTAACTAAAATGAAGAACAGAAAAAGATTCCTTGGAACCAAGAACCGAGATCCAGCCACCCTTTAAAAATTAAATAAATAAGTAAAAATAATGATAGTGATAATGATAATGATAAAGTAAGACAGGGAGACAGATAGATAGATAGAGATAATGAGAGAGAGAGAGAGAAGAAGGAGAAGAAGAAAAAGAAAGAAGAAGAAAGAAGAAACAGTAGAAATTACCAAGTGGATAAAATTATGAATCGCGAACTGAGAATCGAGACCCCCCCCCCCTTAGAATTCTAATTAATCCTCTCCGTTGCATTACCTTTCATAAGCTGATTATCCAGTTAATTTGATATTCATCTATTACCTCTTTATATACCATTTATCACCTCTCTTACCAATTAAAGCTTTTTATTCAATATTCAATATTCATCTATCACCTCTTTATATATCATTTATTACCTCTCTTACGAATTAAAGCTTTTTATCCACGTATATATCTTTTACAATTATGCAGATGTATTTAATAGCTAATTAGAGTAAAGTTCTTTAATTATATGTTTTTCAGGTCGTTAACTCATTTCTTAGTTTGTATGCTTCTCTGATAGTACTATTTTCTTATCTATTAGTCTATTCGTCAAATTTATCCATTTATCAAATCATCTATCTTCTTATTATTCTGTTTATTTATCAATTTATCTATCTGCTTATCTTCCTAACTGTCTTTCTTTTTTTCTTTTCACCTATCTATATATCTATCCATCTATCTGCATGCCTACTTACAGATCTATCTATCAATCAGTCTATTTGTATATCTATCTATCTGTTTATCTGTCTATCTACACATCTATTTATCTACCTGCCTATCTTTATACTTTTGTATACATAATCATCTGTCCATCTATCTATGTATCTATTTCTTTGCATGAGGTTAGGAAAGACAGAGAAAGATAAAGAGAGAGATGAAGAGGAAGTGGAAAAAAATATGTAAACAAGACACATAAAACAAGCTCGACCACACCATGTATCACAAGCCACTCAAGTGTCAAATAACACACACATACAAGCTACTTGATTCCTCCCTCTCCCTCTCCCACCCCTCTCCTTCCTATACCCTCCCTTAAACCTCTTCCTTCTTCCCCTCCCCCTCTCCCTCTCCCTCTCCCACCCCTCTCCTCCCTATTCTCTCCCTTAAACCTCTTCCTCCTTTCCCTCCCCCTCTCCCTCTCCCTCTCCCACCCCTCTCCTCCCTATTCTCTCCCTTAAACCTCTTCCTTCTTCCCCTCCCCCTCTCCCTCTCCCTCTCCCACCCCTCTCCTCCCTATTCTCTCCCTTAAACCTCTTCCTCCTTTCCCTCCCCCTCTCCCTCTCCCTCTCCCACCCCTCTCCTTCCTATACCCTCCCTTAAACCTCTTCCTTCTTCCCCTCCCCCTTTCCCTCTCCCTCTCCCACCTCTCTCCTCCCTATAACCTCCCTTAAACCTCTTTCTATTTCTCCTCCCCCTCTCCCACCCCTCCCCTCCTATACCCTCCCTTAAACCTCTTTCTCCTTCCCTTCCCTCTCTCCCTCTCCCTCTCCCACCCCTCTCCTTCCTATACCCTCCCTTAAACCTCTTCCTCCTTCCCCTCCCCCTCTCCCACCCCTCTCCTCCCTATACCCTCCCTTAAACCTTTTCCTCCTTCCCCTCCCCCTCTCCCACCCCTCTCCTCCCTATACCCTCCCTTAAACCTTCCTCCTTCCCCTCTTCCTCGTAAACCTTCCACTCCCCCCTGTTCATCATGGGGAATTCATGATGAACAGATTGCAACAGGAACAACGAAGGGAAGTACAAAACACACACACACACACACACACACACACACACACACGAATATGCTGAGGGCCTTTTCGTTAATGCTTCGTCAGGGCATTAACAGTTTATCTATCTGCT
>NC_091559.1:41326985-41329485 GCF_042767895.1 Penaeus vannamei | reverse complement strand
AAGAAGAAAAGGAAAAGAGAGAAGGTGGAGGAAAATAGAGAGGGACGGATAGAACTGCGAGGAAGATGGAAGACAGAGAGTAACGATAAAGGGAAGGATTCGGAAGAGCGTTGAAAGAGGAAGAATTGCGAATATGAAACAGAATGTTCGAGAAAGGCCAAATGATGCAGAGATTCAGAAGAGGAAGAGGAGACAGAGTAAAGAGAAAAAGAAAAAAAGGAGAAGACAAGAATAAGAAGAGGGGGAGAGAGAAAACAGAGGTAAGAACAGGGGAAAGGGGAGAGAAGTAAGAAATTGATAAGAAGATGGATGGATGACAGCGCGAATGAAAAGAGGAGAGGAAGGGAAGACAAGGATAAAAGGAAGGGGGGGGGCAGTGATAGAAGAGGCGGAAGACAGGATAAGGAGAATAGCGGTAAAACGTAGAGGAAAAGACGGAGATAAGAAGACAAGGGAAGAGGAGGAGAGAGATAAGAGGAGTGGGAGAAGAGAGGAGGAGAGGAGGACAGAGATAAGATAAGTGTGAGAGGAGGAGAGAGGAAGAGGAGGGAGAGTGGGGAGAGGAGGAGAAGGAGGACACAGAAAAAAGAGGAGTGGGAGAGAGAGGGGAGAGATAAGAGAGAGTGTGAAAGGGGAGAGAAGGAGAGGAGGACAGAGATAAGAGCAGTGGGAGAGAGGGAGAGGAGGAGACGAAGAGAGGGGGAGAGGAGGAAAGAGGAAGAGGAGGACAGAGATAAGAGAAGTGTGAAAGGAGAGAGGGAGAGGAGGACAGAGATAAGAGAAGTGTGAAAGAAGAAGAGGAGAGCAGGAAAGAGGGAAAATGAGGAGGAAATGAGGAGTGGGAGAAGAGAGGAGGTGAGAGGGACAGGAGGACAGAGATAAGAGAAGGGTGAAAGGAGAGGGTGAAAGGAGAGAGGAACAGAAAGGGAGAGGAGGAGAAGAGGAGAGGGGGAGAGGAGGACAGAGATAAGAGAAGTGTGAAAGGAGAAGAGGAGAGGGGGAGAGGAGGACAGAGATAAGAGAAGTGTGAAAGGAGAGGGGGAGAGGAGGGGAGGGCGTGAGCAAAGCCGTTATCTCCGAACACATGACGTATTTGGCACGCTTTTGACGGCATCTTATGGTGTGTTGATTGATGGGAGTTTTGAACCTTACGCCTCATTCTCTCTTATGCCGTTGTTTATTACAATATTTCATTAGCTGTTTGCTTATTTCTCTTGGTTTTCTGTTTTTTTCTGTTTTTGTGCTTGTCTTTCTCTCCTTTTTTATCTTCTTTACTCCTTTTCCTTCTGTTCTCCATCTTTTTCTGCCGCTTTCATTCGCTCTTATCTCCCTTGCTCTTCTTTTGTCAACTCTTTTCTTCTCTTCTCCTCTCTTCTCTTTTCTTATCTTCGTCTTTCTCTCTTCTCTCTCTCTATCTATCTATCTCTCTCTCTCTATCTCTCTCTCTATCCCTCCTCTCTCTCTCTCTTTCTCTCTCTATCTCTCTATCTCTCTATCTCTCTATCCCTCTCCCTCCCTCCCTCCCTCTCTCTCTCCTTCTCTCTCTCTCTCTCATACACATCTTTACAGACCTCTATAAATCAATATAAAACGAAAAATCATGTAACCAGCAGAGCAGATGCAGCAGAAAGAGATATCCAAAATGCGTAGATCAATACCTGAAGAGTCCAATGTTGCAGCCTTTGTTGCAGAGATATTCCCTCACACCCTGCAGGTATCTCTGAAAGAAAGATATTGCCAAAACTGATGAAGAAATTGGCATAATTGTTGTGGGTTTTCTTCAAGGTTATGATTAATAAACACTGTTGTTATGGTATCGTTCTTGTATTGATTCAGAGTAGAGAGAGAGGGAGGGGGGGAGGGATGGAGGGAGGGAGGGAGAGAGGGAGAGAGAGAGAGAGAGAGAGAGAGAGAGAGAGAGAGAGAGAGAGAGAGAGAGAGAGAGAGAGAGAGAGAGAGAGAGAGAGAGAGACAGAGGAGGGGGGGAGACAGATAAACAGACAGACAAAAAGGGGAGGACATGTAGACAGATAGACAGAAAGGGAGAGACATATAGATAGACAGACAGAAAGGGAAGGACAGAAAGATTGAAGGAAAGGGATAGACATACAGACAGAGTGAGAGTGACAGATAGACAGACAGTCAAAAAAGGAGAGACAGACAGACATACTGGTGTAGGAGACGAGAGAATAGGGCCGGAGAAAGGAGAATGGATGGTGTCAACGGAAAGGGGGGGGAAGGAGGAAGAAAATAAAAGAGAGACAGTGAAAGAAGCGACATGATTGAGAAGAAAATAAAGGAGAGAAATTGGAGAAAAGAAAGACAATGAAATAGGAAAAAAAAAGAAACAGAGAAGGCACCGAAAAGCGAAAGAAGCGACAGGATTGAGAATGAAAATCAAAGAGAGAAACTGGAGAAAAGAAAGACAATGAAATAGAAAAAAAAAGCAAAATAGAGAAGACACGGCAGCAGATCCACTCAGCTCAATAAAGGAGAAAGA
>NC_091559.1:41264485-41269485 GCF_042767895.1 Penaeus vannamei | reverse complement strand
ATGGTGTCAGCAGGAGGAACGGGTGGAACGAAAAAAGAGAGAGAATGAGAGGGAATGGGATGGTGTCAGCAGGAGGAACGGGTGACACGAAAAAAGAGAGAGAGAATGAGAGGGAATGGGATGGTGTCAGCAGGAGGAACGGGTGGAACGAAAAAGGAGAGAGAATGAGAGGGAATGGGATGGTGTCAGCAGGAGGAACGGGTGACACGAAAAAAGAGAGAGAGAATGAGAGGGAATGGGATGGTGTCAGCAGGAGGAACGGGTGGAACGAAAAAAGAGAGAGAGAATGAGAGGGAATGGGAATGGGATGGTGTCAGCAGGAGGGACGGGTGACACGAAAAAAGAGAGAGAATGAGAGGGAATGGGAATGGGATGGTGTCAGCAGGAGGGACGGGTGGAACGAAAAAAGAGAGAGAGAATGAGAGGGAATGGGATGGTGTCAGCAGGAGGGACGGGTGGAACGAAAAAAGAGAGAGAGAATGAGAGGGAATGGGAATGGGATGGTGTCGGCAGGAGGGACGGGTGACACGAAAAAAGAGAGAGAGAATGAGAGGGAATGGGATGGTGTCAGCAGGAGGGACGGGTGGAACGAAAAAAGAGAGAGAGAATGAGAGGGAATGGGAATGGGATGGTGTCGGCAGGAGGGACGGGTGACACGAAAAAAGAGAGAGAGAATGAGAGGGAATGGGAATGGGATGGTGTCAGCAGGAGGGACGGGTGGAACGAAAAAAGAGAGAGAATGAGAGGGAATGGGATGGTGTCAGCAGGAGGAACGAAAAAAAGGGAATGAGAGGGAATGGGGATGGGACGGTGTCGGCAGGAGGAACGAAAAAAGAGAGAAAATGAGAGGGAATGGGAATGGGATGGTGTCAGCGGGAGGAACGGAGGAACGAAAAGAAAGAGAATGAGTGGGAACGGGAATGGTATGGTGTCAGCAGGAGGAACTTAAAAAAAAGAGAACGAGAGGGAACGGGGATGGGGATGGTGTCGGCAGGAGGAACGGGAGGAAAGAAAAAAGAGAGAGAGAATGAGAGGGAATGGGAATGGGATGGTATCAGCAGGAGGAACAGATGGAACAAAAAAAAAGAGAGAGAGAATGAGAGGGAATGGGATGGTGTCGGCAGGAGGAACGGGTGGAACGAAAAAAGAGAGAGAATGAGAGGGAATGGGATGGTGTCGGCAGGAGGAACGGGTGGAACGAAAAAAGAGAGAGAGAATGAGAGGGAATGGGATGGTGTCGGCAGGAGGAACGGGTGGAACGAAAAAAGAGAGAGAATGAGAGGGAATGGGATGGTGTCGGCAGGAGGAACGGGTGGAACGAAAAAAGAGAGAGAGAATGAGAGGGAATGGGATGGTGTCAGCAGGAGGAACGGGTGGCACGAAAAAAGAGAGAGAGAATGAGAGGGAATGGGATGGTGTCGGCAGGAGGGACGGGTGGCACGAAAAAAAAAGAGAGAATGAGAGGGAATGGGAATGGGATGGTGTCGGCAGGAGGAACAGATGGAACAAAAAAAGAGAGAGAATGAGAGGGAATGGGATGGTGTCGGCAGGAGGAACGGGTGGAACGAAAAAAGAGAGAGAATGAGAGGGAATGGGATGGTGTCGGCAGGAGGAACGGGTGGAACGAAAAAAGAGAGAGAATGAGAGGGAATGGGATGGTGTCAGCAGGAGGAACGGGTGGAACGAAAAAAGAGAGAGAATGAGAGGGAATGGGATGGTGTCGGCAGGAGGAACGGGTGGAACGAAAAAAGAGAGAGAGAATGAGAGGGAATGGGATGGTGTCAGCAGGAGGAACGGGTGGCACGAAAAAAGAGAGAGAGAATGAGAGGGAATGGGATGGTGTCGGCAGGAGGGACGGGTGGCACGAAAAAAAAAGAGAGAATGAGAGGGAATGGGAATGGGATGGTGTCGGCAGGAGGAACAGATGGAACAAAAAAAGAGAGAGAATGAGAGGGAATGGGATGGTGTCGGCAGGAGGAACGGGTGGAACGAAAAAAGAGAGAGAATGAGAGGGAATGGGATGGTGTCAGCAGGAGGAACGGGTGGCACGAAAAAAGAGAGAGAGAATGAGAGGGAATGGAATGGTGTCGGCAGGAGGGACGGGGGGTACGAAAAAAAAAAGAGAGAATGAGAGGGAATGGGAATGGGATGGTGTCGGCAGGAGGAACAGATGGAACAAAAAAAGAGAGAGAATGAGAGGGAATGGGATGGTGTCGGCAGGAGGAACGGGTGGAACGAAAAAAGAGAGAGAATGAGAGGGAATGGGAATGGGATGGTGTCAGCAGGAGGAACGGGTGACACGAAAAAAGAGAGAGAATGAGAGGGAATGGGATGGTGTCAGCAGGAGGAAAGGGTGGAACGAAAAAAGAGAGAGAATGAGAGGGAATGGGATGGTGTCAGCAGGAGGAACGGGTGGAACGAAAAAAGAGAGAGAATGAGAGGGAATGGGATGGTGTCAGCAGGAGGAACGGGTGGAACGAAAAAAGAGAGAGAATGAGAGGGAATGGGATGGTGTCGGCAGGAGGGACGGGTGGCACGAAAAAAGAGAGAGAGAATGAGAGGGAATGGGATGGTGTCGGCAGGAGGGACGGGTGGCACGAAAAAAGAGAGAGAGAATGAGAGGGAATGGGAATGGGATGGTGTCAGCAGGAGGGACGGGTGGAACGAAAAAAGAGAGAGAATGAGAGGGAATGGGATGGTGTCAGCAGGAGGAACGAAAAAAAGGGAATGAGAGGGAATGGGGATGGGACGGTGTCGGCAGGAGGAACGAAAAAAGAGAGAAAATGAGAGGGAATGGGAATGGGATGGTGTCAGCGGGAGGAACGGAGGAACGAAAAGAAAGAGAATGAGTGGGAACGGGAATGGTATGGTGTCAGCAGGAGGAACTTAAAAAAAAGAGAACGAGGGGGAACGGGGATGGGGGATGGTGTCGGCAGGAGGAACGGGTGGAACGAAAAAAAAAGAGAGAATGAATGAGAGGGAATGGGGATGGGATGGTGTCGGCAGGAGGAACGAAAAAAGAGAGAGAATGGGATGGTGTCGGCAGGGTGGAACGAAAAAAAGGGAATGAGAGGGAATGGGATGGTGTCGGCAGGAGGAACGAAAAAAAGGGAATGAGAGGGAACGGGAATGGGATGGTGTCAGCAGGAGGAACGGGTGGAACGAAAAAAGAGAGAGAATGAGAGGGAATGGGAATGGGATGGTGTCGGCAGGAGGAACAGATGGAACAAAAAAAGAGAGAGAATGAGAGGGAATGGGATGGTGTCGGCAGGAGGAACGGGTGGAACGAAAAAAGAGAGAGAATGAGAGGGAATGGGATGGTGTCAGCGGGAGGAACGGGTGGAACGAAAAAAGAGAGAGAATGAGAGGGAATGGGATGGTGTCAGCAGGAGGGACGGGTGGAACGAAAAAAGAGAGAGAGAATGAGAGGGAATGGGATGGTGTCAGCAGGAGAAATGGGAGGAACGAAAAGAGAGAGGGAATGGGAATGGGATGGTGTCAGCAGGTGGAACGGATGGAACGAAAAAAAAGAGAGAGAATGAGAGGGAATGGGATGGTGTCAGCAGGAGGAACGAAAAGAAAGAGAATGAGAGGGAATAGGAATGGGATGGTGTCAGCAGGAGGAACGGGTGGAACGAAAAAATAGAGAGAGAATGAGAGGGAATGGGAATGGGATGGTGTCAGCAGGAGGAACGGGTGACACGAAAAAAGAGAGAGAGAATGAGAGGGAATGGGATGGTGTCAGCAGGAGAAACGGGAGGAACGAAAAAAGAGAGAATGAGAGGGAATGGGAATGGGATGGTGTCGGCAGGAGGAACGGGTGGAACGAAAAAAGAGAGAGAATGAGAGGGAATGGGAATGGGATGGTGTCGGCAGGAGGAATGGAGGAACGAAAAAAAAAGGACGAGGGGGAACGGGGATGGGGATGGTGTCGGCAGGAGGAACGAAAAAAGAGAGAGAAAGAGAGGGAATGGGATGGTGTCAGCAGGAGATACGGGAGGAACGAAAAAAGAGAGAATGAGAGGGAACGGGAGTGTCAGCAATATTGTCAACAATATCTTAGCGAACATTGCTCTTATTTCATTAGGCCTTTCTTCCTCTTCCTGTTTCCTCCTTTCTCTCCTTCTTTTTATTCCCTCCTTCCTGTTTTTAGAAATCAGTTCCGTTCTATTTCTATTTGTTTTTTGTTTTTTTATCATGTCTATGTCCATTCCCTCTATTTTTTCTGTTAGGATAAGCAGGAGGAATGGGTAAAATAAAATAAAAAATAAAAAATAGATATAATAAAATAAAAAACAATAGTGTTTGAACAAAAGGAATGGAGGGACCGGAAGTGATTTGTAAACAGAACAGCACTTTGTTGTAAATAAGAGAAACAGGGAGAAAGCGATTGAACAGGAGGGATGGAGGACACGGAAAAGATCTGTAAAAAGACAGGAAGCTTGGTCCGAACAGAAAGAATAGAGGGAATTGACATAGACAAAATATACAAAAAAAGAAGAAATTGAACTGAAATTATTTCTAAAAATAGGAAGAAAGGAGCAAATACAAAGAGAGAAAGAAGGAAACAGGAAGAGGAGGAAAGGCCTAATGAAATAAGAGCAATGTTTGCTGAGATATTGTTGACAATAATAATACTAATGATATGAAGATTATTATATTATCAAATTGATATTACTTTTCTATTTTCACTATCATCATTATAAGTATTATTTCTAATATTATTATCATTATTATTGACTTTCTCTATCTCTCTTTCTCTCCTTCTATCTCTCTCTTTCTCTCTTTCTCTCCCTCTATCTCTCTATCTCTCTTTCTCTTCCTCTATCTCTCCATATCACTCTTTCTCTCTCTTTCTCTCCCTCTATCTCCCTCTGTCATTCTCTTTCTCTCCCTCTATCTCTCTCTTTCTGTCTCTTTCTGTCTCTTTCTCTCTCTTTCTCTCTATCTCTCTTTCTCTCCCCATATCTGCCTCTGTCTCTCTCTTTCTCCCCTCGTTC
>NC_091559.1:41261287-41263985 GCF_042767895.1 Penaeus vannamei | reverse complement strand
TTTCTATTCGTTTTGTGTTGACGATCATCTCTTGTTTACGAAATTCCTCTCATTCGGTTTTTCTTTCTTTTTTTCGTTTTATATCCCGGATCTATTGTTGCTTTGTCTTCGTTTTTGTTTCGTTTTTTTGTTGTTGTTGTCATAATATCAGACACCTGGGTAAAAGATACAGGACTGAGATGGGTTCTTGGAACAATGTATAAGAGAATAAACAAAAAGAAAGAAAGGGAGATGGGAAGCGAGAAAGAGTGGGTGATAGAGGGAGAAAGAGAGAAAGAGAGAGAGAGAGAGAGAGAGAGAGAGAGAGAGAGAGAGAGAGAGAGAGAGAGAGAGAGAGAGAGAGAGAGAGAGAGAGAGAGAGAGAGAGAGAGGGAGAGAGAGAGAGAGAGAGAGAGAGAGAGAGAGAGAGAGAGAGAGAGCGAGAGAGAGAGAGAGACAGAGGGGGGGATAGGGATGGAGAGGGAGAGTTAGAATATAGAATATATGAGAATATAGAGAAAATGATTTTTTTGCGGGGGTGGGGGGGGGGGGGGTACAGAGAAATGTGAATAAGCAAATTTCTTTTAATGTATCTCTCCGTCTCTCCTTAATAACTGCCTCGACCGACGGACTTCACCAAAACCACATTGACTCTAAAGACATGAGATTACAAGAATATATAATGCATAATTTTTGTATGTGTGCATATATATGTATATATATATATATATATATATATATATATATATATATATATATATATATATATATATATATATAACTATATATATATAGATAGATAGATAGATAGATAGATAGATAGATAGATAGATAGATAGATATAGATAGTATAATGTTCTTTATATACGTTTCATATAGATATTAGGTCAGAGAAGTGGACATGTGTTTTTGTGAACAGCTGATTTAAACAAACATTCAGCAACAAATAAATAAAAAAAAAACGGAACCTTAAAACAAAAAATGCCCCGACAAAGAAAAGAAAAAGAAAAAAACAGAGACACAGGTCGGTTCTCCGCGAAAAGTAAACCGCAGAGTGAAAGCAGAATAAAAGAATAAATAAAAAAAGAATAAATAAAAGAAAGAAGAATAAAAGCAATATGGTGTTGAAGTGTTGAAGTTAGGTCTTTCTAGTCCGTGTTCGAGGGCGCGTGGAGGCGGCGACGGAAAAGGTGGCTGGAAGTGTGGAGTCGGCTGGTATTAAGGTGAGGTTGGGGTGGAAGGGTGGGAGAGTGGATGGGTGGGAGGGTGGGTGGGAGGGTGGAAGGATGGAGGGTGGAGGGGGGAGGGGGTGGTGGGTGGGTGGGTGGAAGGGTGGGTGGGTGGAAGGGTGGAGGTGGGTGGAAGGAGGTGGTCGGTGGGAGAGTGGGTGGGGTGGTGGGTGGAAGGGTGGGTGGGAGAGTGGAAGGGTAGGGTGGTCAGGTGGGAGAGTGGTGTGGGGTGGTGGGGCGTGGGAGGGAGAGTGGGTGGTGGATGGGTGGGAGGGTGGGGGGTGAGATGGGTGGGGAGGGTGGATGAAGTGGGTGGAGGGGCGGGAGGAGGGGGAGGTGGATGGGTGGGAGAAGTGGGTGGTGGGTGGGTGGGTGATTGGAGTTGGGGTGGGGAGAGGTGGGTGGGTGGGTGGGAGAAGTGGGTGGTGGGTGGGTGTGGGGGGTCGGTGGGAGAAGTGGGTGAGGGTGGTGGGAGCGTGGGAGGGAGGAAGTGGGTGGTGGGTGGGTGGGTGGGGGTTGGGTGGGAGAAGTGGGTGGTAGGTGGGTGGTTGGAGTGTGGTGGGTGGGTGGAAGGAGTGGTGGTGTGGTGGAGTGGGTGGGGAGGGTAGGGTGGGTGGAAGAGGGTGGGAGAAGTGGGTGGGTGGGAGGGTGGGAGAGTGGGTGGGGTGGGGAAGGTGGGAGAGTGGGTGGGTGGAAGGGTGTTTGGGAGAAGTGTGGTGTGGTGGGTGGAAGAGGTGGTGGGTGGGTGGGAGAGTGGAGTGGTGGGAGGATGGGTGGGAGGGGTGGATGGGTGGGAGGGTGGGTGGGTGGGAGGAAGTGGGTGAGGTGGGTGGGTGGTGGGGGGTGGAAGGGTGGGTGGGAGGGTGGGGGGGTGGGTGGGTGGGTAGGTGGGTTGTGTGGGTGGGAGGGTGGGGGGGTGGATGGGTGGGTGGGAGGGTGGGTGTTAGGAGTGGGTGGTGGGTGGGGTAGGTGGTGGGAGGGAGAGTAGTAGGGGTGGGTGGGTGGGAGGAAGGGTGGAAGGGGTGGGTGGGAGGGTGGATGGGTGGGTGGATGGGTGGATGGGTGGTGGGTGGTGGGTGAGAGGGTGGGTAGTGGGTGGGTGTTGGATGGTGGGTGGTGATTGAGTTTGGGGTGGGTGGAAGGGTGGTGTGGGTGGATGGGTGGGTGGGTGGGTGGTGGGAGGGTAGGTGGGTGGGTGGTGAGTGGAAGGAGTGGGTGGTGGGTGGGAGGGTGGGTGGTGGGTGGGAGGGTGGAAAGAGTGGGTGGTGGGTGGGAGAGTGGGTGGTGGGTGGGTAGGTGGGTGGGGTGGGAGAGTGGGTGGTGGGTGGTGGGTGGCGAGTTTGGCTATGGTGGTGGAACGGGGGAGAGGGAAAATGGTGGTGGAACGGGAGAGAGAAAGTGTCAGTAAAAGGTAAGGAATGGTTGGTGAGAGGAGGGTGGAGGGAGGAGGTGGAGAAGGCACCGGAAGGGTGGAGAGAGTAGAAGAGAGG